>NC_057400.1:47471813-47702829 GCF_019320065.1 Cervus canadensis
TGTTTTCTCTGGAGATTCAAACAATGCATATCAATTAGTGCCTGATATGCCTGAGAGAACCAAATTCTAAGAAATGGAAGTTGCTTGTGGCAGCCCAGTAGAAGACTATAATTTGGAGAATAACTGCTTTCTCAAAGATTGATTAAGAAATGCATATTTCTTATGGATATACACAGAGTTCCCTGGGGATGTCTCATTGGGATTATTTCTAAGAGTGAAACCTGGAGATTTGGTGGAATTCTGAAGGCTTGGACTGTTGAGAACCAAAATCTGAATTGGGAGTGGGGAGAGGTCATCCTAAGCAGGCAGCCGGAAAGTGCACCAGAGGATTTCAGAGAAAGATTTTAAGCAGTGAATACTCTTCACAAAACCCACAAAACATACTCAGGAGTGAAATTCAGCGCTTAACCAAACTAAGATCATGGCATTCAGGCCCATCACTTCATGGCAAATCGATGGGGAAACAGTGGAAACAGTGACACACTTAATTTTCTTGGGCTCCAAAATCACTGCAGATGATGACTGCAGCCATGAAATTAAAAGACGCTTGCTCCTTGGAAGAAGAGCTATGACCAACCTAGACAGTCTATTAAAAAGCAGAGTCATGACTTTGCCAACAAAGGTCTGTCTAGTCAAAGCTGTGGTTTTTCCAGTAGTCATGTGTGGATGTGAGAGTTGGACTGTAAAGAAAGCTGAGCACCAAAGAATTGATGCTTTTGAACTGTGGTGTTGGAGGACTCTTGAGAGTCCCTTGGACTGCAAGGAGATCCAACCAGTCAATCCTAAAGGAAATCAGTCCTGAATATTCACTGGGATGACTGATGCTGAAGCTGAAACCTCAGTACTTTTGCCACCTGATGTGAAGAACTGACTCATTGGAAAAGACCTGGATGCTGGGAAAGATTGAAGGCGGGGACAACGGGGGATGAGATGATTGGATGGCATCCCCGACTCAATGAACATGAGTTTGAACAAGTTCCAGGAGTTGGTAATGGACAGGGAGGCCTGGTGTGCTGCAGTACATGGGATTACAAAGAGGTGGACATGGCTGAGCGACTGAACTAAAGCTAAGGAATTATTGATTCTAGCTTATAACTTTGGGAAGCTACTCTCTGCTGCTTAGTTCTGCTCACCATCTTCAAAGAGCCTTGGCAGTCTACTGAGTTAATATAGGGAAGAGAGACAGTAGCTTCAGGTGGGGTCAGTAGAGAAAAAGTAACTATGTCACCCTTTCCCCTTGCAGTATTTCCATCTATGGGAAACAGAAGGACTATATATTATCATAAAGTGGCCAAAGAAGGTGTAGATCTGCCTACGATTTTATCTAAGGACAAGGGAAGACCAAGACCCACAGAGTGAATTTTCAACAGCAGTCATGAAAAAAAAAATTGCCTTACTTTGCCCCTTTCTTCTGCCCTTTGATATTATGATACCATGTATCTCATGTACATAGATACTATACAATATGTATACATTATGTACTACATAGCATATGTATTATACATACAGTGTATATACATATAATGTATATGTATATAATGTTGATGTATGCGTCAACGTCATTCATTTTTGTTATTCAAATTCTTTATACTTTAAATAGGGTTTTACCTTCATATATGGATACCCGAGATAGTTGTGTTAATGATTAACACTCGTAGTATTCAATATGATTATTTTTTTGGTCAGCTCTCTTGTACTCAGGTTTTGCTTCTGTACTTGAAAGCTATATTGCATGAAGTCTTGTAGTTCTATCTTCTTAGACAACTTTAGGGCTTCCCTGGCGGCTCAGACAGTAAAGAATCTGCCTGCCATGCAGGAGAGCTGGGTTTGATCTCTGGGTTGGGAAGATCCCCTGGAGAAGGAAATGGCAACCCACTCTAGCATTCTTGTCAGGAGAATTCCGTAGACGAGGAAGCTTGGCGGACTACAGTCCACGGTGTTGCAAAGAGTCTGACATGACTGAGTGACTAGCACTTCCCTCACACTGATTAAATTCCTTTGAGTCCTAATTTTCATACCAGTATTATCAACTCTGCTTTCTTTCTACAAATATTTTCCTCATATGTTATTTTAAATTTTCTTATTTTCAAATTTATATGTTACTTTGTTTTAGGTTGTTGGATTTGGGTTATATGTGTATACTTTTAATAATGTTCAGTTCAGTCGCTCAGTCATATCCGACTCTCTGCAACCCCATGAACCACAGCACACCAGGCCTCCCTGTCCATCACCAACTCCTGGAGTCCACCCAAACTCATGTCCATCGAGTCGGTGATGCCATCCAATCATCTCATCCTTTGTCGTCCCCTTCTCCTCCTGTCCCCAATCCCTCCCAGCATCAGGGTCTTTTCCAATAAGTCAACTCTTCGCATGAGGTGGCCAAAGTATTGGTGTTTCAGCTGCAGCATCAGTCGTTCCAATGAACACCCAGGACTGATCTCCTTTAGGATGGACTGGTTGGATCTCCTTGCAGTCCAAGGGACTCTCAAGAGTCTTCTCCAACACCACAGTCCAAAAGCATCAATTCTTCTGTGCTCAGCTTTCCTTTAGTCCAACTCTCACATCCATACATGACCACTGGAGAAACCATAGTCTTGACTAGACAGACCTTTGTTGGCAAAGTAATGTCTCTGCTTTGTAATATGCTGTCTAGGTTGGTCATAACTTTCCTTCCAAGGAGTAAGCGTCTTTTAATTTCATGGCTGCAACCATCATCTGCAGTGATATTGGAGTCCCAAAAAATAAAGTCTGCCACTGTTTCCACTGTTTCCCCATCTATTTGCTATGAATTGATGGGGCCAGATGCCATGACCTTGGTTTTCTGAATGTTGAGCTTTAAGCCAACTTTTTCATTCTCTGTAATGTTAGAATTAATATTTAAAGTTGCAGCTATATTTTGATAGTATTGATTTCATCATAGTCTAGTTTTATTTTGACTAGTAGAAATTACCCCTAATTTTCCACAGATAATATTTAAGCATATATTCTGCTATTAATGGAAACATCTAACCTAACTCTATAACCTCACTTGTGAATGAGAAAAGATGCTTAGCAAAAATTTTACCTATTTCTTCTCCTCTACTAATTACTTTTCAGATTTTGTGGTAATTGTTTACAATTTTAGTTCCCAAATTGAAATAGTTATTTTTCCATTATGCCTCTTTCATGAATCCTTATGCAATAAAACCGATATATTTCACAACTACAATATAAACAGTTATTTGAAATTAAATACACATTTTCCTGAGCTCTTGGTATGCCTTTCTTTTATTTTTTGTATTCTAGAATCTTGGATTTTGTTTTGTTATTTTCTCAGACATCAGCAAGAAAAAATTTAAAGGCCAATACATTGTAACATTTTGAAATTTTTTAATACATTATGAACATGAATTCAAAATACTGATTTAACTGGGCATAAGAGTTGAAGTTTTCATTCATCACTCCTGTGCCTTATGAATTTACAGTATGATTTCCCTAAAATTTCATTTTACAGGTTAAAAGTTTGATATGTGATTCTTTTGTCTACGGAAATAACTTTTTTATTGTTCCTATATGGTTTTATTTTTTTCTTTATTTGGTTCTTAATTTAGTTGTGTCTGGTATTTTATTTTATTTTTTTAATATTGACTTTTTTTTTGTTATTTATCTTCTTTATAGCTCTGTTCTGTTCTGGAATTACTATTTTGCTAGTTACTAGCTATTTTTAATTGATCCTCTATGTCTTACAGTGTTTCTTTTATATTTTTTCTTTCCCTTTGCATTGTGTTCTGAGATACTTTCCTGATTCAACTTTTTAGATCTTTAACCTTGATCTTTTTCTCTTTGTTTTTTTAAAATTTTTTCTCTATTTTTTCCCTCTAGTCACAGCCGTTATTTTATTAAACTTCTAATTGAGCCTTTAAAAATGATGATCATGATTAATTTTTGAGAATGCTAATTAAACATAAATGGTCGTTGATATAAAGGACAGAGTCTAGATTGATGTGTACTAGTTGCCAAACTGTGTTTATTTACCTCTAATGGCTCTCAGGAACCGGGAATCTAAAGTCTAACTGTAGGCTCCCTAGCTGTCATGAGTAGACTGCATGTGATTGGTCACATGGATTCTTGCATTATATGCTGTGAGTAGTTGAATTCCCAGGCTCATGAATAGATTGAGAACTTTCCTGGCCCATGACCCCACTTTTGGCTTTTGTCTTCACCCACAGTCTGAATCTCTGGTGGCAGGTTTGCTTTAAAGGACTGTTCTTTCATTTTTAGCTCAAACTCTGGAACCAGCGATTCTGAAAGCAAGGGAATTAGGCTTGTTAGTACATCCTTTTTGTTGACAGGCCCACTTACACTGCCCATCATTCAGTCTTGCTCCTCAATTCTTGCTGCCTCAAGTACTGGTTTGTTAATAGGTCTTCTGAAAAAGTCACTGTTTGCCAGTTTTGTGAATTCTTACATTTTACATGTTTTTTCCTACCAATCTTATACATATGTTATCATCTAGAAATCTTCAAAATTTGATTCGATGGCACCCTTTCTTATTAGTTATTTAGCATACTGGATTTATTCTTATTTTAATGTCTCATTGTGATTTAGGATCTATGAATGAATTTAGTCAGATGCCCTTCTGGTTTTAATGACCCAGACTATTGGATTTAGATGTCTGATTATTTAAAAAAAAAAACAAAAAAACAACTATTTTTTTTATTGTAAGGTGTCTTGTAATATTTACAAAATAACCATTTGGGACAATTCTGATTCTGATATCTAGTTCTCTATAAATTGTTTTACTTATATATTGTTGAAGTAGGATGTTTTGCTATTTATGGCTTCTCTTTCTTACATTTGTTAACTTTTATTGGAGAAAGACATTGAAAATCTGCCAGGAAAACACGTTCAGAAGCAGAGATACTCAGGAAGAATATGAGCTGCATTGCCTTGCTTCCTGAATTCAGATCAAAATAGCAGTCAGATGCTTTCATCCTGCTCAAACAAGGGAGGTTGCCAGAGTGTTTAGGGTGGAGAGAGTAATGCTTCTTTTGATACTTCTAGCAAATAATGGCAGTGACCCCTCCTCATAGCTGCATCTTGTAATCCATTAAAGCAAACAAGCAAACATTAAAGATATGATTTAAAGTAGAACTCTCCTGGAAAATGGTCATGGTATGGCAACCTCAACACAGTTATTCTGTTATCAAGCAATATGTTTGGGGGAATCATATCTTCAAAGCTTTGTTATCAAATCTTTCTACAGTGGTAGCTCTCTTTTTCTGAAGCACTTCCTGGGTCAGGATCATGAACTCTTATTAATGACCGGATATTTGTTTGCCTTTAGCATTTCCCTTAAATGATGAGAGAATCTTTTATTTCCTTGCTGTACAAAAAAAAGAAGAAATGAATATTTAGGGAATTGTTATCTATCAAAGAAGAAAGAAAAATGAATGTGCACTGGGTAATTTCTAAGACCTGTCTTCCTTTCCTGGGAAAGACTACCAACCATGCAACCTTCAGAACATAAGCAAAAATGAATGAATGAGTAAGCAGTAATATTGTTTTCTGTTTTGATGTGAGTTAAAAAGTGAAAGTTATTCAAAATAGTCCTTCATTCAAATTAATCTTCCCTGGATCCCTCATACATTATTCAGAATGCTGTGGTAGAATGACCAATTCCATATGAATACTAGATGGTTTATTTTCTTTTAAATAGAGCCTCTGCCAGCTGCATGAATAACCGTAACTCCATGACAAAATTTTTAATGGAAAATATATTTTAAAAAATATTTTTCTCTTCCTTTTTCGTAACTACTTTTATTGTCATCCTGACTTCTAAGTGGCATGGATTCATCACACAGAGATTAACAGTCTTCTAGTATTTTTTTTTTTTTTTACTATTTTGATTAATTATAAAAAAATTTCATCTTTGTAAACAGTACATGATCATAGTTATTTGTGTCTCTCAGGAATAGTTGGAAAATTTATGATGATGAAATAGAAAGATATGACAGAGGAGTCGGGCTCACAGTGTGTTGAGGCTGGGTGAAGTTTACTAATGTGCATCTATAGCATCATTCAGATACACAGGTGTAAGAATTGTGCTTTGAGAAACATCAATGTGCAGTACTTCTCAAACTTTCATAGGAAAAAGAATTAACCAAAAATCTTGTTAAAATACAAAGTCTGGTTCAGTAGGTCTTGGGGCTGCCCTGAGATTCTGAATTTCTGAAAAGCTTGTAGGTAGCGCCCATGCTGCTGATTCAGAGAAACCACACTTCACGTAGCAAGATGAGACCAGTCTTCAACTTTGCAAATACAAAAATCTCAATTTTTCCAGTTCATATCGAATTTGATCATGAAAAAACAACACACAATTACCGAAGAGACAGGAGGCTGATGTTCAAGCCAAAGTACCAGTTTAATTATGGCACAGCTTCTTAGCCCTGAGTGCCATGGGAATAACGCAGAGAATGCCAGTGCTTAGACACAATTCTGATTTAATTGGTCTGGAGTAGTCCTGAAATATGTAGTTAAAACTTTCCAGCTGATTTTGATATGCAGCCACAGTGAGGATCACTGATTTACATTGAGATTTATAATGCCAGTAGATCAACTTATGTTAGTTGACCATCACATTCTCTTTCTTGAAGAAAAATCTACATAGGCAGCCAGGATTAGGTTGGTTGCTTACCTGGGGAATATAGACTCACACAGGAAGAAGTAAAGTAATGTGAGCCTCAGCAAGCTTGATAGGTACACCTTTATCATAGGGTATGCTTGCCATCAATGTGGGTGTGCAGTAAACCATTTAGTGCCCTTCTCCAGTTGATATAGTCTTACATTGGATTTCCATCTAATTTCCATTTTCTATACTGAGTCTATACTAAGACTATCCTACCTCTGTTTTTTTTCCCTTCATTCTTTAAAGCATATTTCAAATGTTTTATACTTATTTAAGACAGATTTTTGCTGTATTCATTTATTCCTATTTATTTTAATCCTCTCTTTCCAGCAAAATTCTTACTCCCCTTGATTGAAAGTGTCTGTCCCAACATTGCCTCTGTGGTTCACTTGATCATTTCATGCCTTAGGGTGGATTTTCTTTATTTAGTTCTAATATTTCCTAGTATCTATATCCTGCTTTTAGCTTCTTTCTTTGAGTGTGAGCCTCAGTTCCAAATTTTAGACAGCCCCTCCAATTTTATAATTCCTAAATTATTTGTTCAGTATCAATTAGATGAATATATGAAATGCAGTGTGTATATTCTGCTAGTTTTCACAAAGTTAGTGCAAGAGTTATATTATTTGAAGACAAAGATGAAAATGAGTAGCAGATAGTTTCGGTTCATAGAACAAGACTGCATTTGTCTGTCACTTAGGAAAAACTGTTCAGTATAAAATTGAAATTATACAAAGTCACTTTTGTACAAAACCATTTCAGCCTGCAAACTGGAGAAGTGCCAGTGGAGTGTTTAACTGACTTTCTCCTTTAAGTGGGAGAACAGTTGACCTCGAACCATTTTTTGGGAGGGGGTAAGCTTTTGCTATTATTAAACTCAGTGGAAATTTTAACAACAGATCATTTCGAGAACATGTGAAAAGGAAGAGGTAGTAATCAGGAATTCTTTGTGAACTTCTGTCAGACTAACTGAATTTTCCTCTCTGTCAGAATGATGGGACTGATATATCAGTTGAAGTAACAGATGTAATTTACCTTGACTTTAAATGAGCTTCAGCATCTACTTTTTTGGCATACAAATTGCAATTTTTTAAAGTAATCTAGATTAGAATCTTGCACGTTAGAGTTTTATTTGTCTACACCAGAGGCTTATCCAAAATTATCTAAGGTTTTTGTAAATGTGCACTGAATTTTTATTAAGTTATAACCACGTCTAAGTTATATTTTTATAATCTTAACCTACAACTGCAGATGAACCACAGTAATTGCATACAGTAATGACAGTAATATTGGGTGTGTGTTTGTGTATATAAACCACCAACAAAGTCAACAGCCTGCAAGTGGAGTGTTAGCTTAGCTTGGAATATCAGGACTAATCTTCTGGAAAAGCCATACCATATAGTCATAGAGTCTGGGATGGAAATCAGATTTCTCTAGAGAACACAACCAGTAACAAATACATATAATGGAGCAATAGTGTTGTTTTGCTCTGTTATCTTGAAGCCCACCACAATCAACAAAGCTAAAATATATGGCTCCATGGGGGCGGGGGAGGTTTGAACATTGCCTAGATAGCAGTAGGCATTCAATATATGTGTGCTGAATTGATTTTAGCACAGTGAACATTATATACACACACACATGTGTGTGTGTATAGGAGTTGACTCGCATGATGTTTGCAGAGGCTGAAAAGTTCCATGATCTGTTGTCTGCAAGCTGGAGATCCAGGAGAGCCAGTGGTATATAGTTCAGTCCAAATCTGAAGACCTGAGAACCAGGGAACAGATGGCAGAAGATCCCAGGGAGAGGTCAGGAAAAGACTCAAGACACAGCTCAAACACATTGAGGGACCACACTTTGCCCTCCTTCACCTTTTTGTTCTGTAGGCCCTCAGTGGATTGGATGTTGCCCACCCATGTTAGGGAGGGCAGTCAGCTTTACTCAGTCTGACTCAAATGCTAGTCTCATCTGGAAATAACTTCACAGACACACCCAGAAATCATGTTCACCCAAATATCTGGGCACCCCATGACCTGGTCAAGTTGACACATGACATTCACCATCATAGCCACCACTCCCATCCCAGCCCTCCCCTGTGTCTTTGCACTCCGTTACCTGGTAACACTGAAACACAAAAAATCAACCTTGTCATTAAAAAAAGAAGAAGAATCTGGGAGCTCTGTGGAAGGAAAAATGCTTTAAACTTTCAGAAGCCAATTTCTCAAATACAATTGATAGTGTAGGAGAGATGTTCAGACGTATGCCTCTTGTAAATATCATCTGCTTATTTAATTGTCAGCCTTGTTGGAAAACTGAATATGCTAAGAGGGGAAAGCAATGTTAGAAATGATAACCCCTTTGAATAGGATTTTACAGTAATAAACAAAAATTCCATCTGTTATCTCATTTGCGACTAAGAACATCCCTCTGAAATGAGATGACAGTTTTTACTATGAGGTTTTCATATGAGAAAATCAGAGTCAATAAATGTTAATTTTTACTGTGCTAAAAACAATCAAGTTAGCATACATGTATTGAATGCCTGCCACTTTCCAGGAAATGTTCAGGCCTCATCCACCCCTGAGGATCCACAGGCATGTACAGGAGCCTGCAGGTTGTGCATTCCTGTACCTAAGATCAAAGAAAGAGCATGAATAAGTCGGGGAAATCTCCCCCTAGAGAACCGGTTTTAAAATACTAAGCCTTATTCCAATTTACTAATTCCATTTGCAAGAATTTCATGTCCTAAGTTAAGTATTTCTAAATCAAAATTTATCCACTCCTGGGTCTCCATGCATGGGACATTCCATACTTTCCTGTGTCCTATGATTGCCCTAGATTGAAAACTTCTAAAAAATATGTTCATACAATAGACTTGTCAGAATGCTGACTTTTGCTTTTAGGGAAAATTCTAACTGAATCAAGGTTATTTATTAGTGTTTATGCAGACTTAAACCCAAGTTTCACCAAATTTGGAAAAATATACCTAATATCATTTGGGGGAAATAGCAAATTCCTTATTTCCTTATTCATATTCACATGAATATGTGATAGATATTTCATGTATATATTTATATAATTTTTAGTTGGTTTTGGTGAACTTCAAGATAGAGAAGCAAAATAAAAATGCCATTCCTCCTTCATTTTGAAGAATTCAGTTAACTCGTAATAGATTGCTCTAAATGCTACACTGTTAATAAATATCTGTAAAATTGTGGAGTACAGCATGTCTCATTCTCTTGAAATAAGGTCCAGCCAACACATATATGATCACCTAATTTAAAGCAAAGAGACCATATAGAGCAATGGAGGAAGATGATCTTTATAGACGGCTATATGATCTATATAGTTGGCTATCTGAGAAATAAATTTGATGCCTAACTCAAACCATACATACAAGTCAACTGCAGTTGATTTCAGATCTGTGTGTGATAAATGAAACAATAGAACTCTGAGAAGAAAACATACAAAAAGTCTTCCTGACCCCAATGGAATAGGCAATGGTTTCTTAAATAGGAAAACAGAAAAATCCCAATAATAAAGGAATTTTAGAAAAAGATAAATAGGACCATATTAAGACTAAAAACATCAGTTCATCAAAATATACCAAAAAGGAGAGTGAAAAGGCAAGGCACACTGGCAGAATACATTTGCAAAAGTCACAGGTTAAGTTGTTAGAATATGTAATGCTTGAGTTTTTATTTATTTGGGAGATTTCAGTTATTCAGGGCAACCTTGATTTTTTTTTTCTTGGAATGCAAAGTGCTGACTCCTGATTGGAATATGATGTGCGCCCTTCACCTTCATGGCAGCAGGGTAAAATATCAATTTTGGATCTATTTGTGATGATTTCCCACAGCAGCATTTCAGTTCAGAGAAATTGTTGTAAAAGGCATAAAGATTTAAAATATACTTCCAAGGAATTTTAAATACTTTGCTCAATCAAGGATATAGGCATATTAGCTACAATGAATTTTTGGTCTAAGGAAGAGAAAATTCAACTCAAACTAGCTCAAACCATGTTGAGAATTCTAGGGGCCTGTATTATTAACTGAATACATTCAGAAGTGCTTCAGAAAGCAAGTTCACGTCTCTGTTGTGTGGTTCTGCTTCCTCTGTGTCAGTGTCATCATCAGGTGCTTTGTAAGAGAGTCACTGTGCTCCTAGTTTCCCACGTGTAAATAGATCAAAGACAGGGAGAGTGACTTTCACATTTGGCCCTTGATTAGAGCTGCTTTTTCAGAACCTATTCTCACACCTGCCCTTACTGTCTTTGGTCTGAAATCTATTGTACAGACATTTCTTGAGCAACTGTTTGTTACCAGGTGAATGGGCCTGAACTTAAGCTGCCCATCTTGAATGAATCGCTGGGACAAGTGGCCCTGAGCAACTTAGCCCAACATTTCTCAAAGTGTGAACTTTGGAATGACAGCATCAGTAGCATCTGAGAATTTACTTTAAATGTAGTTCCCTGGTCTTCATTCTAGATCAGTTGAATTAGTAACTCTGAGGGAGAGCTTTAGCAATCTGTATTTTGTCCAGATCTCTGGAAGCACCACAGATGTAAGCTCAAATGCTTACATTTGAGCATGACTTTTTGACTAATCAGAGACCACATCTAGAACTGGAGCCAAACCACACTCAAACAGCTATTAATTAATTGGAAAGGTGTGAGATGTATTACAGATATAGCTATAAAGCCAACTACACACAAAATATATGAAGCATGTTTTATTATGTTTAAATTAAAGTTGTAAAGTGTTCTGTTTTGGAATCTATTTTAAATGAGATAAACTGTCATTTATTTGGATTGGTTGATTTTCCATACTCTAGATTGTGATGCATTTAGGTGATTATAGAAGTTATTTAGTAATGACCAGATTTTTTTAATATGTTAGATTTACTATGTAGAATAGAATAGAAAATAGAGTGTAGCAATGTGAAATTGTGATTCAAATGTCTGTCTACATGTTTACACATGTATGTGCTACTAGGTTGTAACATAACATCCTTAACAACAAGCTTTCTGGTTGCCATGAAGTGATGGGACCAGATGCCATGATCTTAGTTTTCTGAATGTTGAGTTTTAAGCCAGCTGTTTCACTCTCCTCTTTTACCTTCATCAAGAGGCTGTTTAGTTCCTCTTCATTTTCTGCCATTAAGGTGGTGCCATATGTTACTGATTTTTCTGCCTGCAGTCTTGATTCCAGCTTGTGATTCATTCAGCCTGGCATTTTGCATGATGTACTCTGCATATAAGTTAAATAAGCAGGGTGACAATATACAGCCTTGATGTACTCCTTTCCCAATTTAGAACCAATCCGTTTTTCCATGTCCAGTTCTAACTGTTGACTCTTGACCTGTATATAGATTTCTTAGAAGGCAGATAAGGTGGTCTGGTATTCCCATCTCTGTAAGAATTTTCCACAATTTGTTATAATCCACACAAAGACTTTAGCTCAGTCAATGCAGCAGAAGTGGGTGTTTTTCTGGAATTCTCTTACTCTTTCTATGATCCAGAAGATGTTGCAAATTGATATGTGGTTCCCCTGGCTTTTCTAAATCCAACTGTATATCTGGAAGTTCTCAGTTCATGTAATGTTGAAGCCTAGGTTGAAGGATTTCGAACATTGCCTTGCTAACATGGAAATGAGTACTATTGTGTGATTGTTTGAACATTCTTTAGCATTACCCTTCTTTGGGATTGGAATGAAAAGTGACCTTTGCCAGTCCTGTGGCCACTATTGAGTTTTTAAAATTTGCTGGCCTATTGAGTGTAGCACTTTTAGGATTTTAAATCCATCTTTGTCCTTAGACACTGAAGAAATGGATTTGAGCACTGAAGGGAAGAAAGGAGCTGAAAACCATCTGATATCAAAAGGTAGATGTAGACATTCCCTAAATTTTGTGATTTTTGCCCCTTACTAGCATTAGAAACAGTAGAAGGCAATACCTTTTAAAGTTTATTAGAAAGAATTGTGAAGTTCTGCACATGAGTCCATACAGTTTTGTCCCCCTAATATTTTTATTATTAATATATAGTGACTCAGTGGTAAAGAATTTTCCTGCCAATTCAGGAGACACAGGTTTGATCCCTGAGTTGGATAGATCCTCTAGAGAAGGAAATGGCAACCCACTCCAGTATTCTTGTCTGGGAAATCCCATGGACAGAGGAACCTGGTGAGTTGCAGTCCATGGGATCACAAAAGAGCCAGACACGACTTAGTGACTGAACGTCAGCAACAACAATGGATAGTAATAATTAGTACTTAACAATTCTTAACAGTATTTCAAATATTTTTCATGAATTATTCATATAATTCTTACCACAACCTCTAAGTAAAAGGGAAAAAAAAAATTCCATGATCACATCCTTTACATCCAGATATGATTCATCAGTAATAGCCTGTTTCAAATGTCCAACATTGATGAATTTCAGTGCTTTTCAGATTATATAAAAAGATGGATTTAAGATTTGGGGAAGTTCTTTAAGGCTAATGCAGTTGAAGATGTGGAAATGGCAAATAGAAGGCATAAACATAGATAGTAATATAGACATTTGATTTGAGTGAGAAGCAAGATGGGTATGGTAATCCCCTGAAAGTGTACTATCAAGACAGCATTTATACGATAAGACCGGCACTTTAGAACTATAGTTCATGTCTTTGACAAGCTCGGTCTAACCAAGAGGCCTTGAGCAAGAGCAAAGACAGACTAAGCTTTGGGCTGGGCCATCTTTTCAAAGCTCTGCCTTACTCTGGTCTGAGAAATGTAATTATTCCATCTTTAATCTTTATTTCTAAGAAAAAGCCAAACTGAAAAAAATGGGTTTTCTGAAACATAGTTACCTTAAAAGATTTATTTGAGGAATTCATTACTAGAAGCCTAGTCCTATGTGATTTTTTTTTTTAAAGGATCTCTTTTCACTTGAAATAGTTATTTGAAAAACCTAGACTATCAGGAGGACAGTCATATTATGCCTTTATTGCACTGCTTCAGCTGTTTCTTAAAGGAGATAACTTGAAAATAAAGACAATTGAAATGCAAATTTTTGGCCTCAATGAAATAATCATTCTTTTCAGACAAGGATAAAACTTACAATATTTAGATTGGGCTTTTTTTTTCCCTTGTAAGAAGATAAAACTGTTCTTTCCTGCAGCAGATTTTATTTGGCCATCAGAAAGTTCCAAGACATTCCAATTAAGAGGGAAAAATATAATCTAACCTCTCTATAGAAAAAAAAATTGTGAGTGCTAATGGTGGCCAGTCCTTATATGTTTAGCAGAATCAGAATTCATCTCATGGAACCATGAGTAAGGCAACATGGGATAATGGCTATGAGCAGAGCAGGGTTGAAGTCAGATAATACTAAATTAGAAATGCAGCTTTTCTGAGTGTTAGTTGAGTGACTTTAAGTTACCTAATTTTCCCTAAATTTCACTTCCAAATCTCAGACATGGATATGAATGGAAATATTGACTTAAAGGATCATTTGGGAAATTGATGATCTAGTAGATGTGACATGTCGAGTGCAATAAATGGTAGTTACAGTGTTGTAATATAATCTCGACACTCTGCTTTTCATTCATGTATTTGTTCACTGCATAATTGATCACAGGAACATTTTTCAAATTTGTATTGGCATTGTGGTCTATTCTTCTCAGTTCTTTACATGTTAACATAAATGTTACTACTTTAAAATATTCAAATGGTTCTTGAGAGGGAGGGTCTTTTCAGCATAAATAAACAAATAGATTCACACACACACATATATGAATACTTCATTTTTTCAAGACAAGGCATTCCAGTAGTTATATTGGAGGTACCTGTTAACTTCTCTATTTCAGTCCCTTGTATGAATCTAAGATTTTCTTTCCATTTTGGAATATGAAAAGGAAAGTATTTAAGAAGTACTTACATATTAATAAAGAGTAAAATATTTAAGCGAAAAAAGTAATTCCACTGAACTTGTTTGGGTGTATATGTTTTTAATAAGACAAAGTATTTGTTCATGACAGGATCAAAGGTCTATATATTCAAATGTATTTCAAAAATTTCCATAAAGCAAATATAAATTATTTTTAATTATTTGTTCAGTAATTGAGATTGAACTGTAAAAAGGAATAGTGCTAAGTGGCTTTAAAAAAAACCTACTTCGTATCACCTAAAGGGAAAATGGCAATTTAATGAAGATGGGACTGAAATTTTTTTTCTCTTCCCTTCAGTAAGGTTATTTCTTTCCATCTCCAAGGGCTTTTCTCACAATGACCTCTGAAAGAGAAGCTCAGTGACATTGCCTGCAGAAGTTATCTGCTGCTTCTAAGCCAGTCACAGGTTTTGCTTCAAGGCAAGAAAACACGTTGCTCCAAATCATACCTCAGTGCACCGTCTTCAGAAAGCTTCACCCTCCTATAAATGCAGCCCCATCTCTTACAGACAGACAGAAATATTACAATGAATTCCTCAAAGGAGGTATTACCTATGGCCCAGTTTCTCTGATATGTATTTTTTTTTTTTCTGTTGGTCTTATTTATCTCACAAGACCTCCAAAAATTATGTAGAACTCTCCCATAGCCCTCCTCAGGGCCGGTTGGGGAGGGTGGTGATCCTAACTCTGATATGTATTTTTTTAAGAAAAGAAGTAAGATGCTCAGTTGTCAAAAAAAGGAAGCAATAAATTTGAAAATCAAATATAGATATATTAGCATATATTAAGAAAAATTTGCGTGTTGTTTATGAATATTTTAAGCAGAATGTCTTGGAAAAAAGGCTATTAACTTGACCTCAGTAAACTGTGTACCTTATTTGTATAATTATTACCTACTATAATATTCCTTCATATTAAAACATGATACCACTATGCCGTAGCTGTAGACTTTTTGATGGATGCAAAATCAGCTACTCTTCCCTTTTGTCCATCTAATAACAAACAGGGAGGGATAGGAGGCATTCACATTCTAGGGGTGGGGACACAGAGCTGAATGGAAGGGAGGCATGCTTAGCAAGGCAAAGAACAAAGCTGATTGGCCCACTCAGGGTCACATTAATACCATACATCTTTATCAGAAGTAATCTATAACTATTCTTTGTTCTCCTGGGGGAAAAAATAAAAAGTACAGTAACCTAGGTATCGCCTTGGCTTATTACTGATGCAGAGTCTCCCCCAGGTATTGCTTTTGATAACATATACATAGTCTTCAGTAACCATGTTGAGCTATATAGGACTACTCAGCAGTATAAATAGTAAAGAACAAAAGTGTTCCATTAAGATTTCTCAAGCGATGACTGCCTGTTTCTTTGAGTGATTATTCCCACATGTTTGTAAATCCTGTATCATAAACTGTTGGCTAGTTTTTCTTTGTTTCGTCCTGTCAGCTGAGTTTGGACATGATGACATATGACTGGCAGGGCTGTGTTCTCTATAGAGGATGGGAGCAGAAGGCCATTCTGTGGTACAGATAATGAGGAGACAGATGCATTGACTCTTTTTTTTTTTTTAATTTTTTTTTTAATTTTTATTTTTTTCAGATGCATTGACTCTTAACTCCCAATGCCATGTTGTCTGGCACTTGTATCTTGTTTGTCAAAAATACTGTTTTTCACACAGCTGGAAAATAGCAATCAATTAAGCAACTTAATTCAGCAGACACTTTTAAACTTGATACAATACACATGCATAGAGAGTATCTAGACTGTATAGTTTGAGATTAATGTATTCATTCATTCAACAAATACACATTTATGTGTGGTATATACCAGACATTGTTTATGGTACTGCTGTAAGGAAAAGACCCTGTTTTATGTGGTTTGCATTCTGGTGGGACAAAATAGACAATAAACATCCAAACAAAGACACATGGTTAGTTGGGGATACTGGGAAGATATATAAAGTGTGGTAAGGGGGTAGAAGGGCTTCCCTGCTGTCTTAGTGGTAAAGAATTCACCTGCCAATGCAGGAGATGCAGGTTCAATTGCTGGGTCAGGAAGATCCCCTGGAGAAGGAGATGGCAACTCACTCCAGTATTCTTGCCTGGGAAATCCCATGGACAAAGAAGCCTGGAAGGCTATGGTCCAAAGGGTTGAAAAGAGTCAGACACGATTTAGTGACTGAACAGCAACAAAAGGGGGTGAAAAGGGACAGATAATGATGCCATTTATTGTCTAGTGGCACTCTTAAAAGCATAGCTGTCCAGAAGGATGATGATCTTGGGAAAATTCTTTAGACTACTGATTTGCACAGTCTGAAGGACTAAAATGTTATAGACAAATATTTCATGACTTTAGGTTTATGGTAAGCAATTTTCTGTATAAATTACTTCTGAGAGTAGACTGCAGAATGGTCTTTTAATCAAATCTAATCAAAATCTGACAAGGGCATTATAAGAGGAGGTGATTATAAACTACTCTTTCTCATAAATGCAAAAATCTTAATCCAAATATTAGCAGGCCAAGTTCTATGATATATAAAAATTATAATTCATATTGCTCAAGTTGGATTTATTCCAATGATGCAAGATTCAAAAATTAAATCAATGTTATATCACATTTAAGGAAAATAAATGAGACGTTCTTCTGAATAAGTACAGAAAAGTAATTTGATAACATTTAACATTTCTTCAGAATTAAAAAATAAAACTATTATATTACTAATAGGAAAGATTTTTCCCATCTGACAGAATATTTCTGACATTATTCTTAAAGATGACATGCTTACTACTCACTCTATAAGATCAGAAACAAGGCAAGAATACATCTATAGCCACTTCTATCCAGTATTGCACTGAAGGGTCTACCCAGTGAATAAAATGAAAAGGAACAAATGTCAAGGGATTAGAAAAAAAGATGACTATGTTGTATATGAAGAGAGGATAAAGTATCTATAACAAATTATTATATTAATATCTAATATTAATAATTATATATTATTAGATTAATATCACCGTTTTATATAGCATGGTAATGGATTTGAAAAGATGGTCACCATATACATAGATACATATATATATATAGAGAGAGAGAACTAGAGAGAGAGAGGGGAGATATATGTATGAATACACATGTGACATGTATAAGAATTTTGTTATGGGTTGAATTGTATCACTTAACAATTAAATGTTGAACTCCTAATCTCTAGTACCTCAGAATGTGATTTTATTTGGAAATAAATAAATAATAAATTTGCATGGGAGTCAAAGTGCACTCACTGTCATGGACCCAATTGATATAACTGATGACACTCACAGAAGGAAAGTGATATGAGTACACACGGAAGACGATGACTGTGTGGTAGGCGTGATGCAGCTACAAGCCACGGAATGTCAAAGATTGCCAGCAAACCAACAGAAGCAGGAAGAGCCAAGGAAGAATTTTCTTAAAGGTTTCAAGAGGCACATGAACCTACTTGATGGCCTTTAGAACTGTGAGATAATAAATTTCTGTTTCAAGCCTCCCTGTTTTTGGTAACTTTGTTACAGTAGCCCTAGGAAACTAATACAGTTCATATCAGCATTATGTTATGTTTAAAATATTTGGAAACAACCCAAATATCCATCAACAGTACCGTGGACATTTTTTTTTTAAGGTGGTATGTTCACATACTGGAATAGATGTATTCATGCACTGGAGTCAGAATAAAAATGAAAAGAAAGGATACTGCTACAACTACAGATACAGATAGACAGGTGATAGGTAGATCCATGTGTAAAGTAAAAATTAGTTCAACAACTCCCTGGCAGATCAGAATAATGATTACTTGTTTGGATATAAAGAGGTCTTCTTTGGTGTTGCTATTGCTGAAATGATCTGAAACACTCATTCAACAACCCAGAGAATTGCAGAAGCCAAATTGTAAGATAAGCTACTTCTTGGTATCCTGAGAACCACATAGTATTGTGGGAGGGTCAACAAGGAGGGGACATAAGAATACCTATGGCTGATTCATGTTGATGTATAGCAGAAACCAACACAATATTGTAAAGCAAGTATCCCCCAATTAAAAATAAATACATTAAGAAAATAATTGTGAACTCTCTAGCCAGTCTACTGAAGTTTAAAAGCCAGTCCCACAACTTGCTACTAAGTTACTCTAGGTAAATTCCTTCTCCAGTTTCAGTTTCTTATCTATGAAATAGAAATAACATTATCTATTTTAGGGGATTGTTTTAAGGATATAGTAAATTAAGGCTTCTAAAACATTTAGAGTAATACCTAAATATTTAATGTGCATTTACTTAGTATATATTTATTAAATATACAATTATATTTATAAACATATAATTTTTTACTATATTTATAAATATATTTAATTTATATAATTAAATTTAAATATTTATTACATTTAGTATGTATTATGTCTTTATTGCATATTTAGTATACATTTATTAAATAATATAATGAAAAAATTTGAACTATAGAATTTTGAAATCTCATGTTTAGAATTAAATTGTTTTTATCCATTTATGCTAAGTCTGTACAAACTAGTAAGTAGTACATGAGTGAAGTGTTAGTCACTCAGTTGTATCCGACTCTTTGTGACCCTGTGGACTGTAGCCCACCAGTCTCCTCTGTCCATGGAATTCTCCAGGCAGGAGTAGTGGAGTGAATTGTCAGTCCCTTCTCCAGCGGGTCTTCCCAACCTGGGATCAAATCTGTTTCTGCACTTCAGGCAGCTTCTTTGCCATCCGAACCACCAGGGAAGCCCCAGTCCGTGAGTACACTTAAGCATTAAGCAGTATATGTGAACAGATATGTTTATGATAAGAACACATTCTAAATCTTAATAAAATGCACCTTAAATCACTATTAATAGTATTGAAAATGTGATCTAATAAGACATTTGCAATCATTATAGAATAAAACTGCTAAAAATATTATCTGTATGGAGTTGAGACTCGGATAACATACTGTTAAACTACAATTATTTCCCTTAAAAGATGAAACCGTATTGAAAAGCTGTTTCTAATTATCATTCGCAGTTTTAGACATCAATGCATGAGTTTAATTAATATACCTAATTATTAAAAATTTGAAACAGGCAGGCAAGAACTATTGCTAGCGTTTAAAAACTATTAGCCTTTTAGATAGGCTTCCCTGGTAGCTGGACTGGTAAAGAATCTGCCTGCAGTGCAGGAGAGCCCAGTTCCATTCCTGGGGCAGGAAGATCCCCCAGAGAAGGGATAGGCTACTCACTCCAGTATTCTTGGGCTTCCCTGGTGGCTCAGGAGGTAAAGAATCCGATCCCCTGGAGGAGGGCATGGTAACCCACTCCAGTATTCTTGCCTGGAGAATCCCCATGGACAGAGGAACCTGGCGGGCTGCAGTCCACGGGGTCCCAAAGAGTCGGATACAACTGAACGACTAGGAACAGCATATGGCAGCCTTTAAATCTCCAGCACCTTTGCAAATTGGCAAGTATTCTCTGTGTTCCGATTAATAGCAAATTGTGTAAAATTATTTCTGTAGGATCTGCAATGAAAGACTATCTTTCCACAGTGTTGAGTCTTAAGAACGCAGTTGTTATTTTTTTTCTGAACACTCATTTTGTCCCCTTTCAAAAATAAACTCCCATCATAGTAGCTTTCCTCTGAACTATAATACTGATGTGTATTCATGAGTTCCAGGACCAAGGGCTCAGCAGTACCATCTCACCAGCTTCAAACTCAGTGTCTCTCTACTTGATTCCTGCTCTATCCCAAAGCGAGTTTATTTGATGCCATTAATTTCATAATACTGAGAAGATTCACTGAGTTCACTGGTATAATCATCCTTGAAAATGGGACCATAAATCATTTTCTGCTGTCAGATCAATTCAGAAAGTACTAAAAATTGGTTAACTTATTCTTCAGGGTTCTGACACTCAAATATAAACAGAAGTAGTAGTTCAAACATGTTCTTTTTCTTTTATTAAAAGATAGATTTTAATCTGGGTATCTTAATTTTTGTTGTTTATAGATTAATAGATGTGTAATTCAATATAGATACATAGCTATATTTGTAAACCAATTCATCAAAATATTGGTAGTGATTTGGATTTTAAATAATACTTCCTAGAGTGATGTGAGGTTATTTTAAAAACTATAATAGTTATTGAGTCTTCTGCTGTAAAAAACATGTTATCTAAATTGCAGTTGGTACCAGAAGGAGCTGGAGAGGGGTTGAAAATCATCTTTATGAGTTGAAGTTGCCACCATCCCCATAATCTCTACAGGCCACTCCTAGCCTACTGACTTACTTATCAAAATCCATTCAACTCATGTGGAAAATTTTACAGAGTTAATTATGATTATATTCACCAGTTTTTTAAATTTTACTTTTGTGAGAGATAATAGATCAGTTTCTGGGAGCTAATTTCTATTTAAAGAACTGTGAAAAGCATTGAGTAAATCTAAAATTAGAAATAAAATATATACTTACTTTTCCATGTAGCTTGATCAGTTTCATATACCTATTGTTAAAGAAGCATTCAGAGCCTCTGGCCTAAAGATTCATTTTTTTCTACACAGAAAATAGGCTTTATGACTTTGGGCAGCCTGCTATTTTGTTATCCTTTATACAGGTAGGAAAGAGCAGGCTGATTGAAGAGATTCATTATAATGTAGTTTCAGCTCCTTGATCCTGTCCAATGAGGAAAAGTAAAGAAGAACCTGCTAAAAATAGATAAGCAGAATGCTGGGTAAACAAAATGAAGAGACCCTTTCTTATTTAGGTTCCTTTCTTGAAAAAGCCTGTGGGAACTCTTCTTTCTGAACAGGACCTGCTAATTAATTAGCACATATTAAATATATGTGCATTTTGAAAATAAAAATTGACATTTGGTTCATTTATGCCACATAAATAGAACTAAGACTTTGTGGGAAGACTCGTTCCTATATACAAATTATCCTTCGTAGATGGGATAGTTTCATCGCTTCAAAGTTAGCTAATATGCAAAAAAAAAAAAAAAAAAAAAATCAATATACCAAACTCCATCTTCTAAATTACTCCCACTGAAAATGAAACATGGGTTTTGCAGTTGAAGATTTAAAAGAGCAGATGTAGAAACAGAGATTTTGGCAGGCTCAGTCAGAAACTAATGAGCTTTGGGAAAATCCAGCTGATATGGAGTTTGGGTAGATCACAATCAAAACTATAGGTTGTTGAATGCCTACAGTGAACTGGCTTCAAGGTGGCATGTGGAAACTGACCAGAGGTAGCCTTTCCAAATTCCTTATAGGATTGCTCTTTATCACAAAAAGCTATCTAAGGTAGTATCATTCAATATGTTCAGAATTTGCATTCCTCTTAATAAATATACCACGCACACTTCTTTTGAAGCAGGAGTAAAAGTGCATTGTGCACACTTTAAAATCTTGGTGCATGCCTTACATGGTCCATTAGCCACCATAAAACTATGGATGGCCTTTCCTTCATGGTGGCTATTTATGCCAAACCTATGGATTCTATCCAGTTTAAGGCCTTCAGTGAGAGGCTCAGAGCCCTCAGCCAAAGGTTAGAAAAACAGAAGGATAGTAGGAGACAGTGCTAGCTGACCATGAAAGCTCAGGGTTCTTGTACTCTGTAGTAAGGAGCTCTCTTTCTGTAATGGGTTCTCCTGCTGGTTCTTGATCTGATGAGCTATATACAAACTAACTAATTTCATGTGTTGAGTGTTTTAGGGGGTATTTCAGTATGTTTCAGTATGTTTACAATGTTTCAAATTTAATTAGTACCTATTTGACTATGCAATTCCTGCACATCTGGTTGTAGGTTTACAGAATATACAGATTAGGCAATCTTTATGTGTTGATGCCGATAAAATGTTGTCATGGTACTTCAAGTCAGAACTCATCCATACACAGTTTTCAGTTATTGAGTCCTACTTTCTCAATATGTGTGTTTGGAAGGGTATGGAATAAAAGTAGATATAAGAAGTGTTAACAAGAAGAAGCAGGAATCTCTTTGCAAAATATTGTAGTTCCCAAGTATACCATGCCTTTCCAGACCATCTTAGCACCTTCCCAACCCGTTGAGTCTAATCCAGTGTTTCTCATAAAATCCAATCTCACTATAGGCTCTACCCCCTTGGGTCCAGTGGATCCAGATCAGTGATTTGCACCCTGCTAAGCATTCAGTGATATCCCAAGAGATGTTAGAATAAAATTCAAACCTCTAATCATAGTCTAAAGGATCCTACACAGATTTTCCCCTGTCCACCAAACCTTCACTGTTGTCTGGGAAACACTCAGGTTACCTTCTCTTCTCTGAACTATCCAAGTTCCTCCTGTTTCAAAGGCTTTGCCTTGTTCTTCCTGTTGGCTTGCTGTATTCTTCCCCACTCTTCATTTTTGTAATGGAAGTAAAGTCTTTATTTGGCAGCATCAAAAGAGTAAATCTGTCAGCTGCTAATGTGAAATGGTGAAAAATGGCAACAACCTGCAGTGATGTTGAAATTGCAGTATTTTCAGAATTCTTTATGACAAATGGCCATATATGTATGATCTAAATGTCCTTCATATGTCTTCATGAACAAAAAAGGGAAGGAATGTTAAATCCTTTTCTATGTGGAACATTAAAATTGCCAAAAACAAATTTAGCCTGAATTTGGCAACTTAATTGTATGATTAATTAAGAAATCTATATTGGCACATTTTTGTATTTAGAAGACTATAAGGGTTTTTACCTAAGGCTTTAAAGTGTTTTTGTAGAAGTTAATTATCCATAAACTCAAATCTTATAAATTCATTTTTTCAATAAATAGGGAGCAACTGCTACATGCCAGTCACTCTAAAAGTTAGTACACCGCATTTTCAGTTTGTCATGTAGATGGTGAAGAAACATGAGCCAAAGAAATAGACACTTTGGGGACAACCAGTAAAAATCGTTCATTTTCCTGCAAGCATGAGAATGTATTCTGCAACTATAATTGTGCTTGGTGCTGAGGATATGAAATCTCTGATTTCAAGATGTTTGGACACTGACAGAAGCAGACTTGAAAAAGAATTCAGTATATTCCATCATAAGTACAGTAACATAAACATGTTAAAGGTATAGTAGTAGTAAAAAAAAAAAGAGGAAGATGGGGTAATCAATTAATGATGAGAAAAGTGGCAGCGGGTCACTAGGGAGGTTTTCCTGGAATATCTGAGAGTATCTGAGTTTTGAAAAGGGAAGAAACACGTATTACCAGCATAGAGTATTCCCAGCCTTTCCTTTCAACCGGAAGGTAAAGGTAGTTTTCTTAGTTTCCTTCTCTTCACTCTGTTTGATTAGTTCTTCAGTTATGCAAATCAAAGGAAGAAGGCACTATGGGAGAGAACCAGGACTTAGGGAGGAGTTTAGGGATAATTTAGAAGAAAAATAAGTAGAGGCTATTGAATGTCAGGAAAATAAACAGGGGAGAAAAGTGGGTGCTTTGAGACGTTTCCTTTTCTTAGACTATGTAGCATATTTATGAGTTCAAGAGTCTAATATCCTGGCATGATGTAGGGTAGTGCAAACTAACGGATGCTCAACTCATTATTGTGAGGTCTGGGACTGAACCATATGGGACACAGAATGGAAAGTAGATATTTACTAGGAAGTCAGAGAGGGATGACATTGGATCACAGAAACTATAATGGACAGAGGCATGTGTCTCTGTTTCTTTCATAAATACATGAAATAGCAAAGGTTGTTGGCTCTTGAAAAGCTTGGTACTGAGTATTTTACAAAGGAAATGGGAATGTGACAGAATGGGGATATTAGTACAGAAAGCTACATCTATGGGATTTATCTCTGGAATATGAAAAACTTCTCATCAGTCGGTTCATACTTCAATAGCTGTTTTGACTTAACTCTTTGCATTAAGTTGCCAAACTGGCCACCAGTTTGCCTTCTCATTTGACACAGTCTTACTCTTTGTATAGCACAGTGGTTTTCTGAGAAATGCTGACATGAGATTCCACTGGATTTATCTAACAACATTTGCAGTATCTTTTGTCATCATTGTCTTTCTTTTCTCTTGTGTTTCACTTCTGTTTAT
The DNA here is from genome assembly GCF_019320065.1 of Cervus canadensis. Lineage (NCBI taxonomy): Eukaryota > Metazoa > Chordata > Mammalia > Artiodactyla > Cervidae > Cervus > Cervus canadensis. The sequence goes on from NC_057400.1 coordinate 47,496,476, forward strand.
TTCACAGTTATAATCTAATAAAATTGTGTTGATACAAGCATCGCTTCATCCCTGTGACACTGGTTGTATTGTCTCTTGGCTGTGTTGTCAATGTCTTATCTCCATAGGTGTGTATAAAGTGAGGTTAACCAAAGCTAAGCTTCAAGGCCTGTCACTTATGTGAGTCCATTACATACAAATCTAATTTTGGACTTGTAGTCTTATCTTCTTTTCTTTTTAATAGGGATCCTAAACTTGTATAAGATTCAGGCCACATAAAACCTGGGTCTACTCTTATGGTTATCTCAGATACAAGTGATATGACACAGGTTGAAATGGCAGTCAACAGTACTTTAATCGGCTCTTGAAGCTACATTGTAAGTTCTTATGATCAGTATTTGGTAGACTCCTAAAATTTGATGTGGTCTTGACCTAGATGTTAAAATGTAAATTATGCATTATGTGGCTTGCTCTCCAAAGGGAGTACATAAATGTGATTCTAAAGTGATTCTAAAAATTTTGAATTGCCAATTCAGATATAATTACTGGATGATTGAAGATTTTATCTCCCCATAGTAACAAATAAATATACATGCTATGCATTGTAAATATCACATCAGATTTTATATGTCTTCTCACTAAACAGCTGTATTAGTTTGGTAAGGCTGCCTTAAGAAAGTACCATAGTTTGAGTGGCTCAAACAACATGAGTTTATTGTCTCACAATATTGAGAGTCTAGAAGTGTGAGATCAAGGTGCTGGCAGGGTTGGTTTATTCTGCAGGCTGTGAGGAAGAGTCTGTCTGATGCCTCTCTCCTAACTTCTAGGCTTTTGCGGGCACTCTGTGTTTCTCCTTGGCTTCTGCGGCATCACCCTGATCTCTGCCTTCCTCTTCACCTGGTGTTCTCATGTGCGTGCCTCTGTCCAAATCTCCCCATTTTACAAAGTCAGCAGTCAGATTGGATTAGGGACCCATTCTACTCCAGTATGACCTCATCTTAATTTCTTACATGGACAATAGCCATATTCCCATTAAGGTCCCATTCTGAGGTCCTGGGGGGTAAGACTTCAACATATGAATCCTGGGGGACCAGTAACAACACATGGTAGCAAAATTACGATCAGAAAGAACAGTATGACCTTCGTGCAGTTGGCCTCCTTCTCTTGTGGACAGTGCTTAGAATTCAACTTAGCAGATCTGGGTATTTATCTGCAATAAGCACAGCCAGCCAAGACAGCTAATGTCAGTGGACATAGTTATAAGTATTTATTATTGCTATGATCAGAAGTTCAGAAAATATCATATCTTGCCCCCTAGCTTGTGGCCTCAAGTTGCATTCAGTTCTGGGGCCTGCAGCTTTAAAGCAACTGATATTGGAAGACACAAAACATGATCCTTCTTGTTAAACCTTGACAACTTTTCGATTTTTCCTTTAAGGGGGAATACTGTTGACACTTTTGAAATTCTTTTGACCATTTAGGGTCTTAGTATCTTAATAAAACATTCTATTCTAAAGGGTACTTCCTCATATAAAAATATAGGTACTGCATTCAAAATAAAATTTTGAAATTTTATCCTCTATACCTCTCACTGAAATAGTGGCTTCCTTAAATTTTTGAGCAAAGTTGAGCGATTGATTTTATCACCTGTGATTCATATTTAATTTTAATTGAAAAATGGAATCATTAAAAAAAACATTAAGAGGAGGCAAAGAAGGAAGAAAAAGAGAGAGAAAGGCAGGTGACAAAATTTGAAGAAAACAAGAAAAAAGACCTTCATCTTAACTTTTTAGAAAGTCTTTCTTAAGTAAGTATTGTAGTTTTGTAAATAATTCTGTCTAGAGAAGATAAAAGGGGCAGATTGGCCAATTACCTTCAAACTGTTTGATCATATCCATGTTTTTGTTAATTATTGAAGTTTTAAGAGGCATCAAAGAATCCTAATGCATAACTCAATAGGAGGAGTGAAAGCTAAGACATCGGCAAATTCTTTTAATGTTTGAGATTTTGCCCACTTATGAGCACATATGCTTTTGAGTGTTGGTCTGATTTAAATCCTGTTCATGGAAAGGAGGGTGATAGTTTAGCCTTTGGAAAAAGAGGAAGAAGGACATAAAGATGCTTTAAAAGCCAGCGAGTAGAGTAGAGGTGTAGGATGAAATGACATCCTTGTCATTATGTGACCCACTCTGTCTTTCCCCATTGCACCCACATCCTTGGCCCAGCCACACATCTGTTGCTCCAGCCCAAGTGGTAATCGACCATATACAGTGATAGAACCAGAATCTTCAAATAAAATCTAGCTGCCCAAACTGTTTAAGGATCATAAGAATAAATGAAAGATGATTAGACAAAAGAAGCAGGTTGATACAGTGAGATGCTATAATAATGTGGAAGTGAGTTCCAAAGAAACATTTGTACAAAGCCTGTAATATGTTACTTTAGTTGCATCCCGATTGTAAGTTATCAGACCATTTTTATGGGCACTGTAGTGGCACTAGAAGTGAATGTCTAACAAAATAATAGAGTGCATTACCAATTCTTCTATGATGACCACTGCTGAGAAACTATTAGACCCATTTGTCAATGTACCTGCTATCTAATAGTAGTTTTCAAGAATGAGTGATTGTGAAAACTATTCAACATTTTAAAGTTATTATTTCTCTTTATACACATTCCATTGAATCATCGTCTTCGAGTAGATCTATTTGTCCACCCATGCCTTTTCAGTAAGCCGATTGAGAAGTAAACAACAAAAACAAACTTTGAAAGGATAGAAAATACTAAAACTGTGAATGGCGTTTGGAAGGTGTATTTACTGTTTCAAATGGAATTGATGTTTGGTTACATTTTGAGTATTGTGCAAGTTTGCCCAGAACATTACAATAGAATGTATACAAAATAGAACTTTAAAATAGGAAAATCTGCTTTACAATAAAACAGATTAGAGGTCTGGAATAGTAGTTTTCATGCCATTATAAAGAATTTCTTTACAATGGGAAGATGTAACAAGTTCTTTAGAAGCACAGCCTTAGATATTATGTATAGTACTGTAAGCACACCTTGGAGATTTTGTCCTATAATCAAAATTGTCTCATCTATGATTGTGTCTCTGTCATCTGTTGTATTTGATGCCTGTCCTGTAGACAGTGGTGCTTCCCAGGTGACTCAGTGGTAAATACTCTGCCTACCAAGCAGGAGATATCAGTTCAATTCCTGGGTTGGGAAGATCCCCTGGAGAAGGAAATGGCAACCCACTCCAGTATTTTTGCCTGGGAAGACCCATGGACAGAGGAGCCTGGTGGGCTTCATTTCAGTTCCTAGGGTCACAAAAGAACTGGACATGACTTAGTGACTAAACAACAATTGTAGGCATTGACAACATAGAAGTTGTTCTATTGAAACATTAAGTTCCACCCCTACAGCCCTATGACCAGGTTTGGCTTTTACTGATTTCGTGGTCCTCTGAGATTTAACAGCAACCTCCATCTGATCCCTAACTGGATCCCATCCTGCAAATTTTGTTCTGTTGTGGAATCCCCTTGTGCCAAACCCTATAGGCTCTCTGATTCTTAGCTATTATTATTTTTTAGTTCTATAGTCATGATCTTGAGAATTTCTGCTGTTTCTTCCACAAGTTGTGAGAGGTGAATAAAACTTGGATAGGACAGGGGTCCATCTCAGACACCTTACCTAGATCTGCCTGGCTGACTTTTCTATCTGCTGAAGCTGACTAATTTGATGAAGGGTAACCAGCAAGGTTATTTTCTTCTCAAGGTCCAGAGTAGATGTGGTGTAAGTCACCAGTACAATATTTACTAAATATTTGGGGGATTTTCTGTCATCCCACTCATGAGTTTCAACCCCAAAGTAGGTTCAGGGAACAGAGCCGCCCATACTGTCTGTGCTCTTTTTGTTCTCCTTTTTCTGTTTTTCTCCTTTTCTAGTCTATAAATGGTCTGTATTTTTATCACCTCTCTGTTTTGTAAGAAAAACTGCTCTTCTGGCATCTCTTAGTTTTTTTGGTTTTTTTTTTTCCCACCCCCTCTATGACCTAAACCCTTGCTCCAAGTCCCCCATGATTTGCTTCTTGATACTTAAATACAAGCTTTTGGAATTTTTTTCCTCTCTGGCTGCTGGTACTTGTAATTCAAAGCCATGGTTTTAAGGACTACTGTCTGCACTGTTGACTTACAAAGGTCAAATTAATTGCTCAAAGGTCAAAATAGTGATTCTTTGTTCTCTCTGAATCACCATACCCTGAGGCATGGAGAAAGTCCTCTTTGCTACTTAAATATGGTGGAATAATGTAGCTAAAAGAATTTGAAAAAAAATCAGCACTTAGTTTAATAGCAAAATACCCCACTATGAAGGAGATGCACAGCAGAATATAATGATAGGTGTACTGTATATTCATTGATGTTTACTTATCTCCACAAGCTAAAACAATTACAGAATAATAAATGTGCCAGTTACATGTCTTTGTATTTATTCTAACTTAAGTAATGTTCTCCAGTTAAAATACAGTTAACACTAAGATGTTTTGCTATAATAGAGCTGCACATGCTATAATTGAGTCTGTTTTTGAAAATCTAACATGAACATGCTGTTTCAGTTGAATCCTCTTACCTACAAACATCATTGGTTCATTTATTGAATGTCTACTGTATGCTGGGAACTAGGGATAAGTAAGCGAACAATGGACATGCCCACAATCTACTACATGCTGAGAATTTTCCTTAGTCACTAAGTAAATATAAAAATCCTCAAGCTCCCACCCCATGTAGTAGAACTCTGGAACCCTACCTTTCCAAGTTTAAAGCCAGCCTAGAAATCTGCACTTGTGCTGACTGGTGGAAGACTTAACTGTGTATTTGGCATTTCTTTCTCCACATCTCAAGGGAACACTCTGTTAGATCCCCAGAAGTGACTCAGAATATGCGACTTTTAAGGGCTTCCCTGGTGGGGCTGGGTTCTATAAACGGTTAATGAATAATATCAGAAAGAAATGTTTTGTTTTGTTTTTTAAATAATTGAAACATACTTCCAGATCATCACAGAGTGCCAGTCTGGGCTCCCTGTTTACACAGCAACTTCTCACCAGCTGTCCATCTCACACCTGACAGTGTGTGTGTGTGTGTGTGTGTGTGTTTTGAGGCTACCCTCCCCATTTGTCTCACCCTCTCCCTCCCCTGCTGTGTTCACAAGTCCATTCTCTACATCTGCATCTCCTTCCCTGCAAATAGGTATGACCTGGAGGACTGGGATGGGGGGAGGGGAGGGAAGCTAGAGAAGGAGGGGATGTATGTATAATTATGGCTGATTTGCAGTGTTGTATGGCAGAAATGAACACAACATTGTAAAAAATTTTTTTTAATTTAAATAGAAAAAACTTCCTATCTATAATTTCCCAAGATTTCTTCTGGTTTTTAGAAGAATAGAAAATGATTCCATAGTTTAAACAATACATATTTGGTATATTTCCTTTCTTCTTGGGTTTAAAATAGATACAGCATAAATCTGCCACTCCTTACAGTCTTTTCTACTAAAATAATCTCATAGTCTGATTCCAATATTACTAAGCTCAAATTAATAATACATCAAAATCTGAAGAGGTTAATAATGTTTTACACCTACACAGGGGTACTTTGAAAGTTTCATTAGGACTAGCTTTAAAAAGTAATGACATTTATTTTGAGCCTTTTTTATTCTTTTATGGTCTGATGGAAAGTCAGGATGAATTAAAGTTGATCATGAGATTGAAATAATCTCTTTCAGGATACCAGAGCTTTATACTAAATTTCCACAAATGCAAAATTTGAAATATACATTTTCCACAATATTGTTGGCCAGTGTTTCTTAAACTTACATAACCTATGAAGTCTTTTTTAAAGGAAAAACAAGAAGAAGCACAAAAATCTTCTATGTGAACCCTAGCGTTAAATCATTTTTATTACAGTGTTACTTAAAAATATGCAAACTTAAAGTCAGGCATAATTACCTTATGCTTATACTTCTTACAAAACATAGTTACAAATGAATGCAAGCAAATTTCTAAATCTGAGAAATTCAATTTCACATTATTGTTTTTTAATGTAGAGGAGGTGTTTTGTGGAAATGAAATGTCTGTTCACCATGTGAAGAAGACATGGGCTTGCTAATGTACAGATTCTTGTGTACAATACAGTGTGTAGTATAGGGACAATTCTCCCTATTTTGTGGAAAGACTTTGTGCAGTGTCATCATTGTCCTTTTTCTGTCTGTGTTCCTATTAATACTTCTTGATGCCCAAGTGATTGTATTTACAGACATGAGCACTGGGTTCATATGAGAGCACGTGGTGATAAAATAGTGTGGTCCAGAAGACCCAGAGAGCACTTGGATTATTTCTTTTATTATTATGGAAAATCAAAATACAAATATGATAAATATATTATTAAAAGGTCATGTTTAAGAGCAAACTCAAGATTTTTATACAAATATGATAATAACTTGAAAATTTTATTTGACTCCATTATTAATGAGGAAACTAATAAGATGTTATCAACTGATTTAACAGAGAATTCAGAATACCACAGGTACGTAGTTGAGTCAGGAGTGTTGAAATGAATCTACAGGTAGGTGCAAAACTGGCATTTTTACATAGAGTTGGTATGAGGAGAGAAATTTTCCCTCCAATAGAAGGAATTTGCATACCCTTGCATAGGTGCTGCTTTAACTTCTATGAGTTACTTATAGTTTACATCTTTGTAAACTAGTTCAGATTGCCATTTAAAAAATCAGATAACCAAAAAGGATATACTTGGTAAATGCCTCCTTTGCATTAAAGATACACAGTCTTCTGTTGATTCATTTGAGTCTTTCACAATTCTTAGACAGATATATAGACCTCTTAGAACCTATCCATGGACCTCTATCGAAAGCCTGAAGTTCTTCTCTGCTCATCTGTCTCTTGAGCACTCCCTCAAGCAGCAGATAGGTGACCCACGTGAGCATTAGTCTTAGAGGAATATACAGTTCTCCCTCAGATATAACACCCAGCAACCTATTTGGATGAGTTGGATGTCTTCTAGGGGAATAAGAACTGTGATAACTAATACCAGATCTTTTACATATGAAAGATTTGCCCAAAAGAGTTATAATGATAAGTCAAATTCACAGTAGGAATGTTTAACATACCCTCCCTCCCTCCCTCCCTTCCTTCCTTCACAATTGTTCCATATCAGATACTGCACTGAGAATGTTATATATGTCATTTCATAAAATATCATAATAAACCTATTGGCATGTGCATTTTTGAGAAGATTCAGCCTGAATGTTATATTCAGCACAAATATTAAATAAAAGATTTACACATCATGGTCCTTCCCACCTCATCTGGGAAATTGAGTGTCCAACCTACATTTTTTTTTGCCTAGTCCTGTGTGTCCGTTTGGCACATGTGTGTGTGTTAGTCACTTGAAAAAGTGAAAGTAAAGTTGCTCAGTCGTGTCCAACTCTTTGCGACCCCATGAACTGTAGCCTACCAGGCTCCTCTGTCCTTGGGATTTTCCAGGCAAGAATACTGGAGTGGGTTGCCATTTCCTTCTCCAGGGGTTCTTCCCGACACAGGGATCGAACCCAGGTCTCCCACATTGTAGGCAGACGCTTTACCATCTGAGCCACGAGGGAAGTCATTTAGTCATGTTCAACTGTCTGCAACTCCATGGACTGTAGCCTACCAGGCTTCTCTGTCCATGGAATTCTCCATGGACAAAAGTAGGCAAAAATAGTAGAGTGGGTTGCCATTCCCTTCTCCAGGGGATTTTCCTGACCCAGGGATTGAACCCCAGTCTCCTGCATTGCAGGCAGATTCTTTACCATCTGAGCCACCAGGGGAAGCCTAAAAGACACTAACTTATCTTTAATGTGTTTATGCCCCCTTACCTTCCTTGGCTAAGCTATGAGCCTCTTTAGCAAAAGAGCCATGTTTTATTCATGTGTCCTTGGTTCCTTGCACAGTGACAGACACATACCGGAAACTGATTACATACTTTTGAGCTTATCTGAAGTACACACACACAGTAAAGCTAATGCCTAAAATTGAACCTCTGGACAAATTCTGTCCTAAGTCACTAGTTCCAAAGATTTTATTTCCTCTCTCAAGATGTCTCACTAGTGCTAGATAGGTTTTAGGGTTTAATAGATTTGTTAAATGTAGAGCTGTTAAAATTTGCTCTGGGGACACAGGAAATCCTTGTCTTATCATTGGATACAAGCTTGCAGACTAAATGTCATTATGTAACATCTTTGAGAGTTAGTGAAGGAAGCTGTGACAATGCAAAAACTGTTAGACATCATCTAGAATTTTGCACCACAATTATGTATCCAATGAATGGAGAATAAGAAAGTCTTAAATGCCAGTATTTTAAGTTTCCTTCAAACCTCCCATGCTCACATACCACGTTTTACCCTAAAGTGTTTCTTAGCATAAAAGTGAATACCAAAGAACTACAAAGGAAGTGGGAATGCAGAGAGCTGATATTCCCCTTGGCAACAACAAGGCATAGAAACCAAAACTCAAGGGAGATTGGAGAATGAAAATTAGAAAAGTGGAGGGAAAAAACTATACTAAATTGCTAGGGAAAAGCTTCATTGTGTTATCAACTGTTTGATTGAAGAATAAGAATGAAATGTGTCTTCAAACAGTGTATTACTTGGGCAAAATATATACAGTTCTTAAATATTAAATAGGTTAAACTTACAGAAACAGGACCTGCCATTCCTTTTCAGCAGTGGAGCATTTCTTTCCAGTTTATCACTGATGAGAGTAAGGAAGTAATTAAAGTGTCTGTCCACAGTTTCGATTGCAATCTGGCAATATTTTCTGAGATACATGAAATGGCTGTCACGACTGAGATAGTTATCCAGTGTCCCAGTTTCTTTAGGGTCTTAATGGTCACTTTCTTCAGGGGATCTTCCTGACGCGGGGATCTAACCTGTGTCTCCTGCGTCTCCTTGAATTGGCAGGCACATTCTTTACCACTGAGTCAGCTGGGAAGCTTTGTTTTCTCTTAAAGCAGTCTTTGGAAAAAAAAAAAATCATGTTGACTTTCTTCTAGACAATACAATAAGTAGTATAGCCTCCTTAGAAGCTTAGAAATTCAGTAACATGTGGTTCATGTTGTTTTTTTTTTTCTTCACTTTTTAGTTGTATCTTTTCATCTTGTAAGTAGCTCCTCCCATTTTGGAAAGAATTTGGGACAAACAGGTTAGAAAACCTTTTAAGAAAGGAACAAGGAGATTTTTTTTATACCAGTTAGGCTAAGGAAAACTTTTTGTATATTTTAAAAAATTGGATTGCCCATAGAGGGACTTCATTTAAAGTTGTTTGGGGAAGGAGCTATGTTGACTTGATAACATTTTATATTGGAATGCTGATCTATTCTTTTTTTTTTTTTTTTTTCATTTATTTTTATTAATTGGAGGCTAATTACTTTACAATATTGTACTGGTTTTTGCCATACATTGACATGAATCAGCCATGGATTTACATGTGTTCCCCATCCCGATCCCCCGTCCCACCTCCCTCCCCACCCGATCCTTCTGGGTCTTCCCAGGGCACCAGGCCCGAGCACTTGTCTCATGCATCCAACCTGGCCTGGTGATCTGTTTCACCCTTGATAGTATACTTGTTTCAATGCTATTCTCTCAGAACATCCCACCCTTGCCTTCTCCCACAGAGTCCAAAGTCTGTTCTGTACATCTGTGTCTCTTTTTCTGTTTTGCATATAGGGTTATCGTTACCATCTTTTTAAATTCCATATATATGTGTTAGTATACTGTATTGGTCTTTATCTTTCTGGCTTACTTCACTCTGTATAATGGGCTCCAGTTTCATCCATCTCATTAGAACTGATTCCAATGAACTCTTTTTAATGGCTGAGTAATATTCCATGGTGTATATGTACCACAGCTTCCTTATCCATTCATCTGCTGATGGACATCTAGGTTGCTTCCATGTCCTGGCTATTATAAACAGTGCTGTGATGAACATTGGGGTACACATGTCTCTTTCATATCTGGTTTCCTCGGTGTGTATGCCCAGGAGTGGGATTGCTGGGTCATATGGCAGTTCCATTTCCAGTTTTTTAAGGAATCTCCACACTGTTCTCCATAGCGGCTGTACTAGTTTGCATTCCCACCAACAGTGTAAGAGGGTTCCCTTTTCTCCACACCCTCTCTGGCATTTATTGCTTGATTGTACTTTGTTTATATATCAAGTACCACACCAGTCACAAGCTTGGGTTTCTTGTGAATATGCATAACACTCCTTGTTAGGAGAGCTTGTAAATCCCTCACTGGCAACAGTCACCAGAAGTAGATGCACCTGTCTTCCCAGCTGGGATTTGCTCATGGGAAAGAGAGTTATTTAACACCATGTTATCCTCATGGACAGCTGTTTATATAAGCTGCCCTAGGGTGTACAAGACCTAAATTTTGTTTGTTAAAAAAAAATTGAATGTCAAAATGAAATTTGACATGAAAAATATTTTGATGTTTTGATTCAGTAGTTTTAAGAATATAGAGTTGGATTAATAGAAAAAAATGTTAGTTGATTTGCTTTGGTCTGATTGCTCTAACAGCTTTTAATGACTCAGAGAACACCAATATTTTCAGCTCAGATTAGCTTGGGATTTAGTATAATATACTTCATTTGATTTCCATGCAACTCCTTTGTTAAAACATGGGGCTTGCCCTCAATGCTACAGCCATAACTCCTTGTTTTTTTGCATTTTAATTGTCTGTTTTCCTGTGACAGACTCTTAAAACTCCATAATAGGAGCAGTGTCTGTTTTGCTAACCATTCTTTGCTCTAACTCACTACCATTGTGTTAGCTCTGGATATATTTGTGCTTAATAAATCTTTGTTGAGTGGATACTTGAATGAAAGAAAGGATGAAATGTTTTTTGCTGACCAGGAAAGAGGAAGTGGCTCCTTCTTAAAAACTCTCTGATTCAAAATCACTCCAAAATCTAGAGATCTCTTTGAGTCCCATTTTTAAATGGAGGTATAATTTACTTATAATAAAATGTAGATTTTATAGACATGGCTTCATAATTGTCTTTCTGTTTTTTCAGGTCTATCTACTCATATAACCACTCTCTCAACCAAATATATAGTTTTCCCATTATTCTAGAAAGTTCCCTCCTGCTACTTTCCGGTTAATCTCTCATAACCACTGTTCTGATTATTACTACAGCCTCTTTTCTGTCCTTTCTAGAACTTCATTTAAATGTAACCATGAAGTATGTGCTTTTTTTGTGTCCGTGTTAATAAGAGTAATCAGGAAGGACAATATTATTTTAAAAGCTACTCTGTGTCTCTCCTTGGAGGTTTTACTGGCCCTGTCTTCCCCAGTCTCTAACCATTTGCTCTTAAGAATTCCAAAAATATAGAAAGTAAGATTCTTACATGTAGAGTTCAAAAGTACCACTCAACTTACAGCTTTGTACTATGAACCTCCATTTGAAAAGTAAAACCACATCAGCAATAATCTAAATAACTGCAGTGTTAATAATCTATTATCTGAATAATATATGTATATAATATATACTATTACAGTATATTAATAAATAACATGGAACTTATTATAATAAATAACCTAAATAATCCTAATTCTCAGAGCTAGGAACACAGCCCCTCCTCCTGACTCCTCTACGCTTTGCACAGCACTAACCATTGGTTTCACTTATCTTCAAGACAGTTCTTGAGTAACCAACATGTGTGTGACAGGTTGTAGAAGGAAAATAATATGAAAAAGAATATATATACAAAACAGAAAAAGAGACACAGAAATACAGAACAGACTTTTGAACTATGTGGGAGAATGTGAGGGTGGGATATTTCAAAAGAACAGCATGTATACTATCTATGGTGAAACAGATCACCAGCCCAGGTAGGATGCATGAGACAAGTGCTCGGGCCTGGTGCACTGCGAAGACCCAGAGGAATCGGGTGGAGGGAGGTGGGAGGGGGGATCGGGAGGGGTGTAAATCTATGGCTGATTCATATCAATGTATGACAAAACCCACTGAAATGTTGTGAAGTAATTAGCCTCCAACTAATAAAAATAATAATAATAATAATAAAAAAAATTAGAAAAAAAAAGAAAAAGAATATATATATGTATAACTGAATCACTCTGCTGTACACAGAAATTAACACAATATTGTAAATCAACTATATTTCAATAAATTTTTTAGTGAAAAAAAGGAAAAAAAAATCTCCAAAATTGGATATTTCCCCTGAAAATTCTTCTCTAAAATATATTTTCAATAACATATAGCATTTTGGGATGTAGAAGGTAGGTAAAACTGCAAAGGAGGTTTACAAAGAACTAGTCACTTTGCAGGCAGTGGGAAGAGCTTGCTAAGTAAAGCCTGTAGAAAATGGATTCATCGAATTAGAGCAGTCCATGATTGACTGCCAAAGCCAGCTTACTTTCTTTGCTGGTTCCAAAAAAGAATATCTGAAACTTTGTGATGGAAGACTATCTTATAGAACATGCTGGCAGAGCATACTTTTTCACTGGCTCAAGTCAGTATTATTATAGACTTGATGGGATACTTAAGGCTCTGGTAAGGATTTTTAGGTCAGAAAAAAAAATTAGACATAGGAGATTAGGGAGCAAAATGTGTTAGTTTATTTCACAGCAGAGTAAAGCAAAAAACAGCCTTAGCAAAGCCACAGACAGGACTTGTAGAAGTCTAACAATTTTCAACTTCTCTTGTAGAAACATTTGCTATTACTAAGGAGACCAAAAAGTATAAAATTGTGATCTAGGGAAAGTAAGTCTAGTAGTTGCTGAAAAAGAGTTAATACAGTATTGCATTAGATAAAAAAGTCATCCTTTTAAGGATGGATGAGATTATTGAGTCAAAGGAAGAAAATTCCCACATTCAAATTATGTCTTCTATAAAGGGTGAGATTTTGTACAAGATAGTTTGATGCAAGATATGTGGAAATTTCATGAAATGGCAAAAAGAGAATCTGAATAACCTGAAACAGAGTATGAGTGTTAGATGAAGTGCACCTAGAAGATTATTTATGTATTTTTCTTTCCCCTTAGACCTGGTAGAGGCACTTGAAGAACTGCTCAGTCCCGGGGAGGAGGGATTGCCTGAGGACACCGTCGCTTTACCCTAAAGCGAGTGCAAAAGTTTCCATTATAAGGTAATAACTGATTCCTACTTTTGGTTTTTGTAACCTTCGAAAATTAATGAAACCATGGTGTAAAATTAGGCTATATTATCAGAAGTATTAAAGATGCTCCGAATTTATTTATAGCTTTATTGTCATTCATGCTTTATACCTTTCATGTGGAATATGTGCAGAAATAATTCCTTTGCAGATATTATCTTTATGTTTGAAGTTGGAGGATACGTAGTCACAGCGGGAATTGCAAAGCACCAGTCTGGCCACTTTGGATTAAAATATCCTTAGCAAAGATTCTCTCTTGAGGTGCTTCTTGGCCTTTTCCTTCTTGCGGGCACACAGAAAATGGTAATGTCCCTGTGGTACTCTGCAGAGGCCGCTTGTTCCCGGAGACCACTGGTGCTAGCCCCAGAGCATCTGAAGGGATGGAATCTCAGTACATCTGTAAACCATGTGTAGAAGAGCTCTGGTGGGGAGCAAGAGATGCTTCTTTTTTGAAAACTCTGAAGTGTATCCTCAGCTTTTTATATGTCCCTGTGATCAGAATCTGGATTTAGAGAAGCTTTTCATAGAGGAAAAAGAAAATGATACTTTGCATTCTAAATTTTCCTATGAAGTTCATTTTCCCTAAAGATTGCCCGGTATTTTACATCACGACACTTGAATGAGTGTTTTCCTTCCATCTCTGTCTGTACAGTGATAAAGAAATCCTCTCTTGGAGAACCCACATAGGCACATCAATTCTCACAGAACTCCTTGTTCTCCTAGGGCTCTGGGCAAGTTTACAAAAGACAAAATATACCTCCAGGGATAGAAGGAGCCCCTGCAGCCTGAGGTAACTGTAGAGTTTACAGTTTACCGTACAGTTTACAGTTACAGGGAGGAAGGCCTCCCTTCCGTATTTGGTCTGGTCTGGGTAAAATTAAGTTATCTCATTCAAAAGAAACTGAGTAAGCATTTGACAGATTTGGGGCCTGACTCAAACCCAGGCTGAATATTGCAGAATTAAAGGATATAGGCTGATGGGACTCAGCTACTCTGGTGCTTCTGTTATGCCTTATTCCAGTATTGTCACATGTTCCACCACAGTTACCACCTCAAGGTTAAGAGGTAACAGCTGAGATGCCCAGTGGTATCTCCTTGAAAGATGGGCATAAATAGCCTTTGGTCACAATTCTGTCAATAGAAGCTGTCCTATATAACCAGGACCTTTTGTTTGGTTTGCTTTGTTTTGTTTTTAATTAATTAATTTATTTTACTTTACAACATTGTATTGGTTTTGCCATACATTGACATGAATCTGCCATGGGTGTACATGTGTTCCCCATCCTGAACCCCCCTCCCACCTCCCTCCCCATCCCATCTCGTGGGTGATCCCAGTGCACCAGCCCCAAGCATCCTGTATCATGCATCGAACCTGGACCGGTGATTCATTTCACATATGATAATTTACATGTTTCAATGCCATTCTCCCATATCATCCCGCCCTCACCCTCTCCCACAGAGTCCAAAAGAGACACAGATGTATTGAACAGCCTTTTGGTTTGCTTTGGTTTTATAACCTCTGTGTCTTAGATTTTGCTTTTTTTTTAAGTGATTAACAGCTTTTTGTTAGAGCAGTTTTAGTTTTACAGAAAAATTAATTGAAAACTGCAATGAGCTCCTCCTACATATCCTCCCTGAAAAGCACACATAATTTGTCCCATTATTAACATCTTTTATTGGTATGGTACATTTTCTGCGATTGATATGAACCAATATTGATACATTTTTATTTATTAACATGTTACATAAAGGTTCACTCCTTGTATTGTGCATTCTGTGGGTTTGAAAAATATATAATGACACATTTTCATTGTTAGTGTATCACAAAGAATATCTACACTACTCTGAAAATTCCATGTGCTTCCCCTGTTGGCCCTTCTCTCCCCTCACAGAAATCCTAGCTACCTTTGATTGGTTTACTGCCTCCACAGCTTTGCCTTTTCAGGGATGCCATACCTCAGATAGCCTTTTCAGATTGGCTTCTTTCACTTAGCAATATGCTTTATGGTCCCTCCATGTCTATTTGTAGCTGGACAGCTCATTTCTCTATATTGTTGAGTAATATTCATTGTACGGATGTACCACAGTTTGGTTTTCCATAGCTTTTTTTTTCTTTTTTTTTCCCCCATGGCTTGTTAAAGGATATCTTGGTTATTTCCAAGTTTGACAGTTATGTAAAAAAGCTCCCGTGAACAATTATCCTCAAAGTTCTATGTGGACATAAGTTTTCAGTTCATTTGGATATATGCCAAGGAGTGTGATTCCTAGATCGTATGGTTCAAGTATGTTTAGTTTTATAAGAAATCTCTAAACTGCCTTCCAAAGTGGCTGTACCATTTTGCATTCAGTATGCATGAGGGTTCCTGTTGCTCCACATCCTTACCAGCATATGGTGTTGTCAGTGTTACAAATTTTAGTCATTTAAGTGATTATGTAATGTTTTCTCATTGTCTTAGGTTTTTTTAATTTAATGAATTTATGAGGAAATTGTGACTGCCCAGAAAACTCTGGATATTTAGCCAGTAGAAATTTCTTTGGCATTTACTTGGTAATGACATTGATTAAGAATGTGAACTTTCCCTTGGCAATATCCACTATGGTCATGCATTTTTATGAGATAAGTGTGTGTATACACCTAAGGGTTTATGCACATATGTCTGTGTATACCTTCTATTCTCCGTAATAGAAAGAGGTCATAGTGGGCAAAGACTTTTCTAAAAATACACCATCAAAATGAAAATATACAGCATATATCAAAGATATTTTTGTTTGTTTCAAAAAATGAAATATGAGTATTCTATGGATCCAATATGAAAATAGGCCATGCTTGATGTTATTTATAGCTAGTTTTCTGACATGAATAACAGTGTTTATACAGGCCACATCAAATTACATGCTCTTAATTTTTCTATCCTGTTAAATTTCAGCCATGCAGATATAGCCACAAGAAAGATTCTTCTTAGTCCTTTAAAGTTACAGTATTTTTTTCTGTATGCTGGGTGCATGCTCTAGATTTGATTGTACTACTTTAAACATTTCTGATGAGATGGACTTCCATACTAGGATGTGACTTTCTCCTGTGTAAGTACTACTCCTTTCATTTTTCTGCCTGAAATATGGTACAGTGCCTGTGTAAAGGACAGAATTTGCATGACTCTTATTAAAGACAGTAGGGAAGACTTTATTCAGGAGGGACTACAGCAATGAAGTTTTGCTGCAAGAGAAAGAAATAGCTCACCTTCAAACACAACAAGGACAGTGGGAGATTTATAGCCTAGGAGCAAAGTGGGGATCAGTGGATGGATGGAAAATTACCAAGGCCAGAGGAATTCTTGCTAGATTGATTCAACAGGATTCTTGCTGAAGGCAGGTCAAGGAGAGAAGATGTGGGAATGTGTGTGTGTGTGTGTGTGTGTGTGTGTGTGTGTGTTGTGTGTGTGTGTGGAAGCTGATCTAATATCAAAGATACCAGAGGAAGAGTCCCTACACTGACTCAGCAGAAATTTCATAAAGAAGTAGAATAAGATGTTTGTTGGCACTGGGTATATCTTAAATCTAGATTGCAAAGTCATTGATACAGTGGTGTATAGAAGACTTTTTTCAAACTTTAGTATGCATAAAAATAACTTGGAGTTCTTATTTAAATTTCTTTCTCTTAGACTCCAAACCTAAATGTCTGAGTAATTTGAAAGGTCCAGGATTCCCCACTTTTAACAAGTGTTCCAGGTTACTCTATTATTGTTGTCATTCAGTTGCTCAGTCATGTCCAACTTTTTGTGATCCCATGGACTGTGGCAGGCCAGGCTTCCCTGTCCTTCACCATCTCCCAGAGCTTGCTCAGATTCATGTCCATTGAGTCAGTGATGCCATCCAACCATCTTGTCCTCTGTTGTCCTCTCCTCTTACCTTCAATCTTTCCCAGCATCATGGTCTTTTCTAATGAGTCTGCTCTTCTCATCAGGTGGCCGAAGTATTAGAGCTTCAGCATCAGTGCTTCAGTGAA
Organism: Cervus canadensis; assembly: GCF_019320065.1. NCBI lineage: Eukaryota > Metazoa > Chordata > Mammalia > Artiodactyla > Cervidae > Cervus > Cervus canadensis. The sequence continues at coordinate 47,513,701 of NC_057400.1, forward strand.
TATTCAGGATTGATTTTCTTTATGATTGACTGGTTTGATCTCCTTGCTGTCCAGGGGAATCTCAAGAGTCTTCTTCAATAAGGGACCTATAAGCCCTGTTTTTAAAAACACTGATCTATATTATAATATTTACAGTTTTCCTCCCTGTAGTATGGCTGATGTTAGAAAGTATCCCCTGAAAACAGGCTAATAGGGAAATTGGGCAAAATATAGGAACCCCAAGAATGTACAGATGAGACTGACTTCATGGCCCCTTTCAGTGGTGTCATTTATGAAGGATTGTCTTAAAAGTCCAAAATAAGAAAAAAAACTGGACAAAAACTGTTCAAGTATTAGAACATTTTTAAAAAAGAGTGATATGTATATTTTGTTAATATAGTAAGTATTGGTAAATAGATAAAATATAATTCAATTATATCAATGAATTATTTATTTCAGAGGTATTGATTAAACAATATTTAAAATTTTAGGGAAATGATAAATAACAAAACCAGAAATGGAGTATTAAGTTGGTTAGTACCTTTATCTCAGTGGAATATTATTTTTACTACTTTGAAGAATGATGACATTTATAAAGTTTTTAACATAATGTTATGTTAAAGAAAACTTAGAATCTACAAATATATGCTTGGAATGGCTGTTTCCACCTAAAATATGTATGTATATGAGATGAAATTTTAGGTGTTTTGAATTCTAAAATTTTTAAAATATTACATGGTGCTCACAAAATCAGTACTAGAATCTGAAACTGAGGTGAAAAAATACTATGTAGAAATCAGAGGTTATGGTCTTGAATTTTTAATAGTTAAAGAGTAAATAATTTTCAGGTCACAAGGTGCTTTGAGATTATGCCACTATCTATCCCCGGGAAAACTTAAATATATAGCAGTGATACTCATAGCTGGCTGATTATAACAGTTATTTGGGGAGCTTTCTGAAAATATGAATTTCTTAGAATCTTGACAAGTGCTGCAGTTTTTGCAGATCAGAGTCTGGGTCTTGGAATCTGATTTTTTAAAAAATATGCTATTGATGGCCTTACTGATTAGTAAAGTTTGGCAACTACTATTGTGGGAAAGATAATTTATGCCTTTAAGAATTTCTACAATGATCAATATATGGCACCCTCCCCCCCAAAAGAACCCCAAAACTCAAGACAAATAATGTCAAATTCTAGATTGTTTAGTGTGTGTGTGTGTATATATATATCATGTATGTGTGTGTATATATATATATATCATAGTAAATAGATAGAAGTTCAGAAGCAGGGAGGAGTAACATGAGGAGGATAAGACAGGAGAGCATTCTGGATCAAGAACCTCAGAAGCATTAGTGGCAGTGTGGCAGGAAGGGGGACCCCTTCCAGAGCCCGAAAATGGGCTCCTGTCCATTGTCCATGGACAATGAATTGTCCATGGCTCCATGAATTGTCCGAGGAGACGCATGTGCTGACAAAGCAAGAGATTTTATTGGGAAAGGGCGCCTGGGCAGAGAGCAGTAGGTAAGGGAACCCAGGAGAACTGCTCTGCCACATGGCTCGAAGCCTTGGGTTTTATGGTGATGGGATTCGTTTCAGGGTTGTCTTTAGCCGATCATTCTGACTCAGAGTCTTCTTGGTGGTGCACGCCTTGTTCAGCCAAGATGGATGCCAGAGAGGAGGATTCTGGGAGGTGGTCAGACATGTGGTGTCTCCTTTTGACCTTTCCTGAACTCTTCTGGTTGGTGGTGGCTTATTAGTTCCGTGTTCCTTACCAGGACCTCCTGTTGTAAAACAACTCATGCAAATAGTGACTATGGTGCCTGGCCAGGGTGGGTGGTTTCGGTCGGTGTGCGTCCCCTAACAGTGGGGTAGCATAGTGCTGCAGAAACCACACACTTCATCATCTTAACAACCTTCATGTCAAGAGGAGAAGTGGTGAGACCTTGAAGTGCTTAGAGATGGCTGTAAAAAGATGGCACCATTTGGGGACAGCAGCTTTCTCAGCAATCCACAGTGCAAGCCCTTCACCCCTTCCCTAGAGGTTCAGATCCCTTTCCAAGCTTCTCTTCCCATTTTGGATCCAGGCTCTGAGGCACAGAGAAGCACTTTAGGATGGGAAAGTCCTGTGGAGTCTAGAAATTAGTGTTTCTCTTTGCTAGGCTTTTTATTTTGTGTTGAGGTAGAGCTGATTAACAGTCAATGTTCTGATTGTTTCAAGTGATCCACAAAGGAACTCAGCCATACCTATACATGCATCCATTTTCCCCCAGACTCCCTTCCCATCCAGGCTACCACATAACATCGAGCAGAGTTCCTGTGCTATACGGTAGGTCCTTGTTGGTTATCCATTTAAATATAGCAGTGTGTACATGCCCATCCCTAACTATCCCTTCCCCTCATCCCTGCCCCCAGCAACCATAAAAGCTATTTCTTGAAGTCTGTGAGTCTAAATCAGTGTTTCTTTAGACGAGGAGAAGAAAGGCAAGGAAAGAAACTTCAGAATATTTGTGGAAGGACAAAGCATTTATTGAGTATGTTTAGTCAAAGATATTAGGGCATTTAAAAGGCATCCATCACAGAGTAAATTGAAATTAAACCTTTACGAATAGGTATGACATGTTTCCCCAAGACAGGAAAGGCAGAGGAGAGAGGCATTTCAGTGGTGGGGGCAGCATGTACCGATGTCGGCCACGTGTGTGTCTTCTGTGGACGCAGTTTCTTCTTCAATGTAAATGTTACTGAGTCCAAGCTCACTCTTCTCGCCGCACGACAGGTCGATGAATCCAAGAGATGAGGTATTGAGGCAAGGAAAATACTTTAACCAGGGAGCCCACAGACCGAGAAGATGGCAGGCTTAGCACGTGAAAATAACCATCTTCTTGGTGACTGGATGTCAAGTTCTTTTAGAAATTAGAGATGGGGGGAGGTAAGGAAGCAAAGTAAAAAGGCCATTAATCTTGCAAACGCCTCTGAGAATGGCAAGACTCAGGCAGGGGGATGTGTTCATTTCTTCCTTCTTGTCATCCACAGGTGGGGGAAAAGGGTTCTGAACAAAGGCACTTTAACAGTCAGGCAGAGGGGCAGGATTCTCTGAGGCAAACCATTCTGTATGATTATAATAACAACAGTAATGAAAAGCAAGTCAAAGAAACAGTTCCAACATGGAGCCAGAACTGGCTTCCTCCCTGGAACATAAATGCTTTTGTTTAAACTTATATTCTTCTAGCTCAGTTGCCTGAACTGACAGAACTTTATTTTATGCAACATGGGATCTAGGAGTAGGAGGTCCACGAATGTTTCTTTAATGAACAAAACCAATACCAGCTTAACTAGAGTCATTTGAGGTGTGGGCGTAGATGAGTTTGGATGGGGTTGGTTCTCATTTGGGCAGGGCCTCAAGTCCCAGAAGAATTTGGACTTGGTCTTAAAGTCAAGGTTTCTGAGAAGGATAATGAGAAGATAAATGTGAGTTTTGAAGAAGAAAATCAGCCAACAGTAAAGGAGATGGATTAAAGAGAGGGGAATAGGAAATACAATTAGCATGCTAATTAGCTAATTACCATGAGAGGAAACCTGGATGAGGCCGTTGGCAGTGAAAAGAAAAAAAGAAGTGGATAGCATAGGGAAGTTTCCCAACTCAGAGTAATGCTGATTAATCACCTACTAAGTGCTGGTCACTGTTCCGGACCAATCGGTGAACAAAACAGAGCATATATTTTATAAGGATAAAACAATAATTTTTAAAAAACTAATAAATATAATCATTAAGGTATATACATATTAGAAGTTGCAGCTGTTATAAGAAAACACCAATTTGAGCCCAGTAAGGAGAGCCAGGAGGGAGAAGGGCAGCAGGTCATGATATTACAGAGGACGGTCAGGGGAGGCGTTTGTTTAAATGCTTTTGTTTAGAAGCTTTTGCTCAGAAGATTTGAGGAAGGTCAAAGAGTGAGCCAGTCCCCGGAAGGAATAGCATTCCAGGCCAAAGAAAGAGAAAGAGCAAAGACCCTCAGTTTGAGGGTGCCTAGGGTGTTCCAAGAACAGCCACATTTTGAATTTAAAATCTATTTCAAGCAAGATGCTACAAGGCACCTGCTACTGAGATGGAGGATTTGGCTGCTGGAAACAATCTTCCTCCTTTGTAGTTCTGCTTCAGGCCAGATTGGATTAAATTTCTAAGGGACAAAGGAGAAGGAAAGAAGCAGTGTGAATTGAGGAGTCAGCCTCAGGCCATGCCTATAGTTAAAGTGAGAAAAAGTGAAGTCAGAGGAAAACCCGGATGGAGTCTATCCTTAAGGCTTTGTAAAGAGGGTTTGGCTAGAAAAGGAGGCCCTTTGGTGCCACATGCAGAAAAAAAAAAAAAAAAAAAAGGAGACTAGAAGACTGCAGGGACAAAACCCTGATGGGGTTGGGAGAGGAGGCATTGTGTTACAAAGGTCACTGATGACTTGAGAAAACAGTTTCAATTGACTGAGAAAGAAAGCTCAGGATTATGGTGTATCAAGGTAGTTCTGTTTCCTCCATCAGGTACAGTGACCGTCTGTGCTGTTAAGAATTAGTAGTATCCTAGACAAGTTGAGTTTTTCAGCTCAGCATTAAAGGTACTTGAATAATGTTTTGAAATCTGTCTTTAATAAGTGTTGACAAGCTTGAAAGACTCAGATTCGGTATGTGTGGCTTCACTTCAGGGGTATGCAACTTCTTCCTCTTTGCTCCTCCATCTGCTCTGATTTCAGAACGAGGCTCAGCTTTGACATGTAGAAGAATCAAGTTTTCTTCAGGTCATCACTAAAGCTTGTATTTTATTAATGCATCAAGCCTTTTTCTGGGGCACAGTGATGTTCGGGTCTCAAAAGGCCAGCAGAAACTCAGGGTTATCCTAGGGTGAAGAGTGGAGCCTGTCAATATTTGATAGCCTCTTCAATAACTCCCTTAATGGAATTTTTTCTTTTTAAAATTTGCAAGAATTAAGACATAGCATAAGTAGTGATTCAATACACGTCTGTTAAAATGTTAATAAAAAGGTACATGGAAGTCAGGGATTTATAAAATTGGTGCTTTCAGCTCTGGTTCCTGCTCCCTCTGCTATGACCTAGAATTCGTTTTTTAAGATATCAAAGCACCTAAAAAAAGTACTTTGAAAGCAATGGGAGGTTAGACATTCAAAGAATGGAAAAACATCCTAATCTAAGAAAAGGGATGGGCTTGTTATTCTGGGAAACAAATAAGGAGAGAGTGTTAGAGTTGATGTGATAGATGGTGGCAGTTACATGGAATTCCAGGATTGATTGTAAAGAACTTTCTGAGGGAGATCAGATTCCTATTTAAGGCCAGCCTCTTGCTCCTTAGTCTCTTTCTCTCTTTTCTTTTCAGATTTCCATCATCTTGCCTCTTTTAAAACCTGGTCTCATGAAGGGATCCACTGTCAGTCTTCTGTAACTTCATGTGAATTTAAATCAATGTGTTACTTCTCCCAAGTGTGTGTACATTTTAAAAAGGAAAGGAAGGTTGTGTCTCCATTTAAAATAATTACAATCAGTCTACTCAGTCTGCATGTAAGACGTGGGGAATTTTAAGGGAATTTTGACTTGGTGATTGCACTTTTATATTTATTTTTGCTTCCATTTTATATTAAAGGAACTATGTCGCTCTCATAATTGCAACATGATGAGATCCTCATGGCTATTTATCTACCTGCCTTTTTCTTTGTCAACTCCACAATTTGGCTGAATTTGTTAACAAACAAATTTGTAGCTGCATGTTGCTTTTACTGTTTATTCTTTGATACTCCCATCATTATGTGTCAAATGGGAACAATCTTAAATGAAATCTAGATCTTATATTCTGTGATAAACATCACCACATTTTCCTTGAAGGCATTGTCTCAGAAATGAGTTTTTAAAAGGTAGCACTATTGGTCTCATTTCTCAAAGGGAGAAATATGTCAGTCAGAATAGTTAGATAGTAATCTTGGTATATTTAGTATTATGAGACTAAAGGATTTAGCAATAAAAGGAAATCTTTACAGAAGAAAAAATTGGCACATTTTGTTAGGAGGAAGAGAGTTGAGCTGTTATATTTGACTGTGAATCTGACAACACTAGAAGTGATTGCTTAGAAATAAAAGCTTTTCTAAAGCTTTTTATTTGAATTAGTCATTATAATTGCATCAATAACCATTCTTCATTTTTATAAGCACAGAAGTATGCATCATTTTTTAATCCTTCAATATTCAAAAATGCACAAGACATAAACTTTATAGAAACAGAGATAGAGAGAAAATAACACTTTGTCAAAGCATCTCAAAGCTCTTAAATGATGAAAGAAATTGTTTACTTTTCCCCAAGAAAAAACAGCAAGTTGGGTGGAGGAGATGAGTGAAGCAAATGAGAATACATGGCTGGCTTCGAGATGGTGAGGAGAGGTAAAGAGTGTGTGTGTCTCTGTGTGTGTGTGTGTGTAAAAGAGAGGCAGCACAAGAGATAGACATAGAGCAGAAGCTCAGAAAGAAGAGTCTGAAATCCCAGCAGAAGGAAATATTTGACTATCTTTCAAGTTTTTGATTTGACACTCAAAAAATGGCTTTTTGTTGCTTTGGAAACATCATTTCACCTTCTTGTGTCTGAATTTTTTGAAGAAAAACATCCACTTAATGTCACAATAGCCTCACAGGAACAATTTAATAATTTCTGCTAAAAGCCTTTAAGAACTCTTGGCATAGAAGATGCCATTTTACAAAGGTGTTCTCAGCCTCTGCCAGGATTAACAAATTGAGAACTTGATGGGTTTATTTACTAAACTATCAGTTGTAGAGAATAAAAAGCAAGAATACTTTTATTTTAGGACTTGTTAAAATGCTAGTTAAATAATGACCAGAAAATGACAAGTTAACCTTCTTCAGGGGCACTTCCAAAACATGGCTTTAATATGCCTAGTTTTATTTCATCTCTTTAAGTGATAAGTAATCAGGAAAAATTCCTTTGGGATGCCATTGATATGATCTTTGGAGAAAATTATCTTCTTCTGTTTTTGTTTTTCCGGATCTTCTCTTGATTTGACCATAACTGGATTATCTGGCTATATACATCTCTAGAGTAACTACAGACATCTAGAGATCCTATGCCACACTTGGACCCCAGGCAGACCTTGACATAGGAGGGAAAAAAGATGTCCATATTGTGCTTCCTGTAAAGGCAAGAGTGCTTGCCCATGGCTACATTTTTCATGTGTGAGCATAGTAATTCTTGAATACATTGCTAGTACACAGATCTAAAAGAATATGGCTCATCATCTTGGCTAATGTTTTTGGAGCTTTCAACTCACTTGTTGATTGTAACTTATTCCTGGGGTGGCAACAGAAGAATCTTTTGAAGAATGATTTGTAGGAATAGATTGTTCCAAAAAGGTGATTATAGCCTCTTTGATAATTGTTTGAACTCCAACCCTTAATTGATGGTTGGTCTATCATGCTCTCTGGGATAGTGAAACTTTTAACTCTAAATTGAGTAAGTTTGTTTCATTGGTTTGCTAATAAATTCCTAGAGTAGAATAATAGGATATCCTTTAAAAATTGACATGTAAGGAGTCAATGATATCAATTACATGATATATTTTAATAAAGTACAGTAATTATAAAATTATTGTCCTTTTAACTAACTTAATGAGATATTATATGGTGATAGCAAATGGAAAAGGACTTTGAACTTAAAAAACTAGAAAAGACCTTTTTAAAGTGGGTATTTTGAGCTAATTTGTTTTTTCTTTCTGATAACATATTTATTAAATAATAAATGAAATCAAATAGAAAAATGTATGTTAACTAAATATAAAAACATTTATATTAATATAGCATTATAATATTTAGTACATTATGTAACTAATATAAGTATTTATAGTTTTCAAATCTGAAATTTTCAGTTTTTTCTACTTAAGCATTTGAGTTTATCAAAAATTTTTTCCTTGATTTTAGCTTGAAGTTAAAACTTAAAAGACAACAATGAGCCAAAATAAGAAATAGCAATACATTTTATATTCAAGATCAAACCAATGTTTCAAACATTATAGTTTATAGTTGCCTCTTAAATATAAAATCAATTAGAACTTTTCAATATTTGAAAACCGTTTTACCCCTAAAGGCAGCTCTCAGAAATGTTAATTCACTCATCTGCAACAGCAAAAGAATGTCGATGAGATTGGGCCACCACTGGACTGCTCTTGGAGTAATTAAATACCTTGGACTTTACCTTGCAGTGACTGCTTATTTCTTGACATTTAGCCTTCAAAGTAGTGTTATGTTTGAAATGAGTACATGAATGAATTACACGTGACGTTTATAGCAAGACTCTAGAGGCTCATTTCCACTCTGAACTCTTAGTGTTGATCCCTTTGAAGTTGTAAGCATCCTAGTGAAATAAACTTGTCTAATATCACTTCTGTATTTCATTTTTCCTACAATGAAAGGAATAGACATAGGACTCTGGATGGTTCACTCATTCATTCATTCATTTATTTTAGGAACATTTACTAAAAGTCTCCTTTGTGTTATGTAGTGAACAAGGTGGTGAAGGCTTACATTCTAGTAGTGGAGATGTTTTCAGTCGCTAAGTCATGTCCAACTCTTTGCAACCCCATGGACTGCAGCACACCAGGCTTCCCTATCCTTCAGTCTCTCCCAGAGTTTGCCCAAGCTCTTGTCCATTGAGTCAGTGATGCTATCCAACCATCTCATCCTCTGTCACCCCCTTCTCCTTTTGCCCTCAATCTTTCCTAGCAACATGGCCTTTCCAATGAGTTGACTTTTCACATTAGGTGCCTTTGTATTAGAAATTTAGCTTCGGCATCAGTCCTTCCAATGATTATTCAGGGTTAATTTCCTTTAAGATTGATTGGTTTGATCTTCTTGCTGTCCCAAGGGACTCTCAAGAATCTTCTCCAGCACCACAATTCAAAATCATCAATTCTTTTGGAGCTCAGCCTTCTTTTTAGTCCAACTCTCATATCTGTATATGACTACTAGAAAAACCATAGTTTTGACTATACAGACTTTTGTTGGCAAAGTGATGTCTCAGCTTTTTAATATGCTAACTAGGTTTGTCATAGCTTTTCATCCAAGGAGCAACCATCTTTGAATGTCATGGCTGAAGGGAGATATATACTAAACGAAATATTTGACAACTGTTTCTGAGTGTGTGTGTCTGTTAGTCGATAGTTGTGTCCAACTCTTTGTGACCCCATGGACTGTAGCCTGGTAGGCTACTCTGTCCATTGAATTCGTCGGGTAAGAATACTGGAGTGGGTAGCCATTCCCTTCTACAGGGGATCTTCCTGACCCACCGATTGAACCTGCATCTCCAGCATCTCCTGCTTTGGCAGGAGAGTTCTTTACCAGTAGCGCCACCTGAAAAGCCAAGTATATCCATAGGTACAATTATGAGAAATCCCATAAAGGAAACTGGATGAATAGAATGCCTTACTGTAGTCAGAGGGATCAGGAATCTTCAGGTGAAAAACAAGTGAAGAGAAGGGGAACATCTCAGGAAAAGCAGCCAAAGTATTCTAGGCATATATTGTAATCATCAGGATATTTCCTGGATAAAACTGCAACAACAAAAATGTAATGACTTAGGATTTTAATTAGTACTTTATAACATATAGATTCTAATATCCATACATGACTACAGGAAAAACCATATCTTTGACTAGACAGACCTTTGTTGGCAAAGCAATGTCTCTGGTTTTTGATATGCTATCTAGGTTGGTCATAGTTTTTTTTTTTTTTTTTTCATAGTTTTTCTTCCAAGGAGCAAGCACCTTTTAATTTCATGGCTGCAGTCACCATCTGCAGTGATTTTGAAGCCCAAGAAAATAAAGTCTCTCACTGTTTCCATTGTTTCCTCATCTATTTGCCATGAAGTGATGGGGCCAGATGACATGATCTCAGTCTTTGGAATGTTGAGTTTTAAGCCAGCTTTTTCACTCTTCTCTTTCACTTTCATCAAGAGGCTCTTTAGTTCTTCACTTTCTGATGTAAGGGTGATGTCATCTGCATATCTGAGCTTATTGATATTTCTCCAGGCAGTCTTTATTTCAGCTTGTGCTTCATCCAGCCTGACATTTTACTTGATGTACTCTGCACAGAAGTTAAATATTCAGGGTGACAATATACAGCCTTGACATTCTCCTTTCCCAGTTTGGAGCCAGTATGTTGTTCATGTGTGGTTCTGACTGTTGCTTCTTGACTTGTACACAGGTTTCTCAGGAGGCAAGTAAGGTGGTCTGGTATCCCCATTTATTTTAAGAATTTTCCAATTTGTTGTGATCCACACAGTCAAAGGCTTTGGCGTAGTCAATGAAGCAGAAGTAGTTGTTTTTCTGGAATTCTCTTGCTTTTTCTATGATCCAACAGATGTTGGCAATTTGATCTCTGGTTCCTCTGCCTTTTCTAAATCCAGCTTGAACTGGATTGAATCTGGAAGTTCACGGTTCACTTAAAACCTGGCTTGGAGAATTTTGAGCATTACTTTACTAGCGTGTGAGATGAATGCAATTGTGCGGTAGTTTGAGCATTCTTTGGCATTGCCTTTCTTTGGGATTGGAATGAAAAGTGACCTTTTCCAGTCCTGTGGCCACTGCTGAGTTTTCCAAATTTGCTGGCATATTGAGTGCAGCACTTTCATTGCATCATCTTTTAGGATTTGAAATAGCTCGGCTGGAATTCCATCACCTCCACTAGTTGTTTGTAGTGATGCTTCATAAGGCTCACTTGACTTCACATTCCAGGATGTCTGGCTCTAGGTGAGTGATCACACCATCGTGATTATCTAGGTCATGAAGATCTTTTTTGTATAGTTCTGTGTATTCTTACCACCTCTTCTTAATATCTTCTGCTTCTGTTAGGTCCATACTATATCTGTCCTTTATTGTGCCCATCTTTGCATGAAATGTTCCCTCAGTATCTCTAGATTTCTTGAAGAGATCTCGAGTCTTTCCCATTCTATTGTTTTCCTCTATTTCTTTGCATTGTTCACTTAGGGAGGCTAAGTGAACACAAGGAGATCAAGCCAGTCAATCCTAAAGGAAATCAATCCTGAATAATCATTGGAAGGACTGATGCTGAAGTGAATACTTTGGCCACCTGATTCAAGGAACTAACTCAGAAAAGACCCTGATGCTGGGAAAGATTGAAGGCAGGAGGAGAAGAGGACGACAGAGAATGAGATGGTAGAATGGCATCACCTACTCCATAGACATCAGTTTAAGCAAGCTCCAGGAGATGGTGAAGACAGGGAAGGCTGGCGTGCTACAGTCCATGGGGTTACAGAGAGTCGGATGTGACTGAGTAAACAACAGCAACATATAGTTTATGTCAGGATACTTTGAAAGTTGCTGTTGACATCCATGCTCAGTCACTAGCTTAGTCGTATCTCACCAGGGTCCTCTGTCCATGGCATTTTCCAGTCAAGAATACTGGAGTAAGTTGCCATTCCCTACTCTTGGGGGGTCTTCCCAACCCAGAGAGTGGCCCCACGTCTCCAGCATCTCCTGCATTGACAGGTGTATTCTTTACCAATGAGTCACCTAGGAAGCCACACTACCCACTAAACTTCTTATTAAAAATTCTCTGCATCATCGTTCATTTTTTCCAGTCTTATGACTTGACTCCACTATTAAAAGTGTTTGCAGATAGTGAGTAGATTTGATGGATATTTGTAACTGATTATTTGTAGAAAATTCAAGGGCACATGTTCTTCAAGTCAAGATCCAGTGTATCTGGCTGCCTTGAGGTTTCCCTTCACTTGACTCTCATCCAGGCTATTGTTGGTTCCTGAACACTTGCAAAAAATGAAAAAGCTTACTATTGAGTCTTTATTGCATTAGACTCTTTAAAACTTCAAATAGCTGATGCATTTTATGTGATAATGTCAAAAATAGTAGCTTGGCACTAAAAACTCTTTAAAGTCATTGTGATCTCGAGTCTACATTTCCAACATCGTCACTGACTGCTTCCTGACACAGATTCTATGATTTGTCCAAAACAGCTCATTTACTTTTCTCCTAATGTAACTTATTTCACTTCCAAGAAATTCATGCCTACCAAAACACCTCCTCCCCACCATTCATTTTCTTCAAAAGCCCATTCAGTCTTCATAATATCATCACTCATCAATGTCATCATTGCTCCAGAATACTTTTTTTAATCTGAATTCTGACTTTAAAAATCATATAAGCTCTCTCTTGGCATATTCCTGGATGCCTGTTTGCTTGGTAACACTTATAAAATTGTGTTAAAATGTCAAGTGCACTTTGTTTATTTTGTGCATAGCTTCTGTTTATGAAACAGATCTATGTACTGTCCTGAATTCCAGGGATCCTTTTCATATTTTAAATTCATCTTTCTAGCTTATCTTTAAAGCCTTAAAGTCAGGGTACTCTGCCTATATTCAATGTTCAATAAATGCACTTGGTGGATTGATGAAAAAGAACAGATTTAGCAATACCACCAAGCAGAAGAATTGCTGCGTCATCACCAGGAACTTTCTGGCTCCATGGATTAATATGCTGTGGGTACAGTTCCATACCAGATTAATTGCTACCTATCATGAAGAAGTTAAAATACTCTCTGAATTTAGAAGTTATACTAGAATCATAATGAAGTTTCTTAATTTTGTGCCAAGCCTGTAGATTGAGTATCTACAATTATTTAGCTGGCCTTATTTATTTAGTGATACTCATTCCCTGAGACTGTTCAGATCATTGAATTGGAATGGATACAATTCTAGCCTATAGTCCATATCCTACTGTGTTACAAGTTGCTTAGAACTAGATATCATATCCTATTATACATTAACCATGGAAATAAGACTAGCCAGTCTTTAGGATCGCAAAAGAAATTAAAGGTGCAGCTTGCTTCTGTTTTCATTCTGATTGTTTTTTCATGGGAAGACAGATTTTTAGGACCATTTACCACAGACAGATGAATTTTTTCTTTTAAACTAGTCATAAAGAAAAAAATAGAAGATGCCTTATCAAAGAGGAGTAGTTTCCTTCAGTTTTCATTGGTAGCTGGCTAATTAACTAAGTGAAGGTAAATCTATGCAGTGTAATACATACAGCCATAAAAAGAGAATGTTATGTTTCTCTATGCATTAATACAGAGAGATCTCCGAAATATATGAAGTCAGCAAAGCAAGGTGCAGATCAGTGTGTATGATATGCTATCATTTGTATAAATATAAATAAAAAAGAATATGGTGGATCTATGTGTGTGTGTAAAAGCTATATCAAGAAGATTCTACAGTGCTGATTATGCCAGTGACTTTGGAAGAGAAGGGAGATGATTAAAATGAAGAAATGAGAAGGAAACATTTCACTGAATACATTTTGTATTTTTTTAAATTTGGAACCATGTGACTGTATTAACTATTAAAAATAAATATTTTAAATTTTAGATTGGAAACACAAGAGGAAAAATAATTTTCTTAAGCATGACAGAGCCAATGAAAGTTATCTGAAAACAACAGACTTATATTAAGCCTAGAAGCACCTGAAAAACGCCTTCCAAACTCCTCTTTTTGATCTTGTTAACACTCACAGATGCTTTAGTGTCAAACTCAAGAAATAGGATTAGGGATTTCAAGAGGGAAATAGAGTAAAGTCATAGGACTCCCTATGATGGAAAGGACCAGTTACAGAGCCAGTGTATTTGGTCGTGAGGTGTTCAGTCAGCTTGGACTTTGAGCACATAATCGAGGCCTGATCCACAGCTACCCAGAACTCATCCACTCCTCCCCTTCCCAAGAATGCACTTTAGAGTTAACAGTGTTGAACAATTCTATGTATCAGGTACTTTTTAGGAATCTGATACAACAAAAATCCCTGCTTTCAAGAAACTTACAGTGTTATAGGAAAGTGATAAGTAATATTTAAGGAGAATATATGTTATATTAAAGTATGCTGATATACTTTATATATACATATATATAAAGTATACATGTATATATACTCTATATGTGTGTGTGTGTGTGTGTGTGTGTGTATACGTTTATATATAATGCAATGCTGATTGTCAAGGATTAAAAAAACAGAAGGGAGACTGGATAGGAAATATTGAAGGTGAAGTTACAGTTTTACTAAGGTGACCAGAGAAGGCCTTTTAGAGTAGGAGACGTTTCTTTAAAGTCCTTGAGGAAATGAGACAGTTAGCAATGCATGCAGAAATCCAGCTAAAAGCATTAGCACTTGCAGAGACCTTGATATGACATAGTACCTGGTTTGGTCAATGAACCAATATGGCTGGAGCGAGTGAGTCTGGGGAAGAGCAACAGAAAATGAGGTCAGAAAAGGGGGAGGAAATATGTAAATTACTCAGGGCTTTGTTGTTCTTTGAAAGGAACTTGGCTTCCAATACTGAAGGTTGGAAGGTTTAGAACAAAGGATTGACATGATCCATTTGCATTTTTTAAGAATTATGACTCTGACTGCTATGTGTAAAACTACATGAAAGAATTCAAGAGCAGAGGTAAGGATGCTACTGGGAAAATAAATGAAATAGTCCAGGAGACAGAAGATGTACATACACTGGGAAGTAGAGAGACATAGGAGAATAGAAGATAAATTTTGATAGTAGATTCAGTAGAAGGTATTGACTGTCAGATGTGGACAGTGCGATAAAATTAAGGGGCAGATTATCAAAGCAGACTCAAGACGAATTACAGATCTTACCTACTAGCAAGTTTACTAATAATTCTTGGATACAGGTCATAGCTAAACACAAGCCAAGCATTTTTCCCTTGGAAAGGTATGAAGCCATGAATACAGCTCTCCATAAAATGATCTTTTCATGCCTGAGGACATGGTACTCTGGTTCAGATTTAACATGAGAAGTTTAAATACTGTAGGTGATACAGAGCTTGCACAAGGAGTCATTTCATTTGTGAAGCATCTTCTTATTAGGTCTTGTTAATTACATAACATGAAAGGTCAACCAGGTCATCTATTCTTTCCCAGATGGATTAAGGTAACAAACAGATTGCAAGTCTGTTACTAACTTTTGCTTTCTAGAGAGCAAGGGGAGTCAAATATGGTGTTTAGGAATTTGTCCTGGACACCAAGGACTGAGTTGTTAACTGCAATGAGGAAGACAGTGAGAAGAGAAGTCACTATGGAGTAAAACTGTAATAGCTCAATTTTGCAACTTCTAAGCTTAAGGTATAAATTCGGCATTTTAGGTAGAAATGTTAATTAGCTATATGAATCTGGCATTCAGGGAGAAATCAGGAATATAGATACAAATTTGGGAATCATTAGTATGTTGATAGTATTTAAAGCCCTGAGATAACATGTGATCATCTGAAGAATGAGACTGGTTGAAAAACTAAAACATAAAATAGCAATATTAGAATCAATAAAAAAAGAGAGGGCCAAAATGTTAGTTAAGGGCCTTAATATATATTAAGGAGACTTTCTATAGGAGAGAAGTCTGCAACTTAGAAAAGGGCCCTCATCTGGCCAAGCTGCTACCCTGATCTTCTACCTCTAGCCTCCAAAACTGTGAGAAATAAATTTTTGTTGTTCACAAGAAAAAATAAATAAATATTAAAGCAACAATACAGTTGTGAAAAAACCTGTTTTTGTTTGTATTTATAAATTTATATAATGTTTTGTGTATGTTTATATTGTAAGTAAATAATTATACAAATATACATATTCATATTTAAATTAATATATTTATATTCAGTGCAAAAAATTGAGTACAGTTGCTATTGTTCTTTCTTAACTGTTTGGAAGAATTCACAGTACTATGTATGGAGTATCTTGCAAAAAACAAAATAAAAAAAATTAAATGGAATCTATTCAAATCTCTAAACCTAATGACCAATTCAAAAAAAATTTGAGGGAGTCCAGGAAAAGTTAAATGACACAGGAAGAAGCAATTAACCATGTAACAACTGAAGAAAGTTTACAGGATAAATCACCTGATTTCTTCATCATATTTAATGATGCAAAGTAGAAATCTTGGTATCACAGCTTCTTTTTCAAATTGTAATTTTTGCCCCCTGGTATAAAAAGGGGAACATGAAAGGAGGAATCAGTTTCAGTTCAGTTGTTCAGTCGTGTCCGACTCTTTGTGACCCCATGGACTGCAGCATGCCAGGTCTCCCTGTCCATCACCAACTCCTGGGAGTCTACCCAGACTCATGTCCATTTAGTCGGTGATGCCATCCAACCATCTCATCCTCTGTCGTCCGCTTCTCCGCCTGCCCTCAATCTTTCCCAGCATCAGGGTCTTTTCAAGTGAGTCAGCTCTTCGCATCAGGTGGCCAGAGTATTGGAGTTTCAGCTTCAACATCAGTCCTCCCAATGAACACCCAGGACTGATCTGCTTTAGGATGGACTGGTTGGATCTCCTTGCAGTCCAAGGGATTCTCAAGCATCTTCTCCACACCACAGTTCAAAAATATCAATTCTTCGGTGCTCAGCTTTCTTTACAGTCCAACTCTCACATCCATGCATGACTACTGGAAAAACCATAGCCTTTACTAGATGGACCTTTGTTGGCAAAGTAATGTCTCTGCTTTTTAATATGCTGTTTAAGTTGGTCATAACTTTGCTTCCAAGGAGTAAGCGTCCTTTAATTTCATGGCTGCAGTCACCATCTGATTTTGGAGCCCCCCAAAATAAAATCAGCCACTGTCTCCACTGTTTCCCGTCTATTTCCCATGAAGTGATGGGATCAGATGCCATGATCTTAGTTTTCTGAATGTTGAACTTTAAGCCAACTTTTTCGCTCTCCTCTTTCACTTTCATCAAGAGGCTCTTTAGTTCTTCACTTTCTGCCGTAAGGGTGGTGTCATCTGCATATCTGAGGTTATTCATATTTCTCCCAGCAGTCTTGATTCCAGCTTGTGCTTCATCCAGCCCAACGTTTCTCATGACGTACTCTGCATATAAGTTAAATAAGTAGCGTGACAATATACAGCCTTGACGGACTCCTTTTCCTATTTGGAACCAGTCTGTGGTTCCCCGTCTAGTTCTAACTGTTGCCTCCTGACCTGCATACAGATTTCTCAAGTGGCAGGTCAGATGGTCTGGTATTCCCATCTCTTTCAGAATTTTCCACAGTTTATTGTGATCCACACAGTCAAAGGCTTTGGCATCGTCAATAAAGCAGAAGAAAAGAGGAATAGTTAGTTACAAATGGAAGTGTTGACCGTATGTGGGTTTTAATTTGAACAAATCAACAGCAGAAGCCATTTTGAAAGAAAGTAGAAACTTGAACACCAACTATTAGAAGACAGGAACAAATTACGTTTAATATTATTAGGTATTCTAAAGGTGCATACTTAGTTGGTCAGCCATGTCCAGCTCTTTGCAATGCCGTGGACTCTCACCTACCAGGCTTCTCTGTCTATGGGGTGTCCCAGGCAAGAATACGGAAGTGGGTTGCCATTCCCTACTCCAGGGAATCTTGCCGACACAGGGACCAGACTTGTGTCTCCTGCATTGGCAGGCAGGTTCTGTACCACTATGTCACCTAGGAAGCCCCATTTTAAAGGGACTATCATTTTTAAAAATGATTATCTTTTAGAGACACATATTGAAGTATTTCAAGTCAACTTATAGGATTTCTGGGATAAAGAAAACTTCAGAAAAAATTAAAGTAAAATAAAAAGTAAAAGTGAAATAGATGAGTCAAAATTAGCATTGTTGAAACTAGGTTATGTGTAATGTGTAGGGTAATTATACCATTCTTTTTTTCTTCTTGTGCATATTGAAAATGTCTGTAGTAAAGAGTTAACTGTTTATAAAAGAAAAGCAAAAAGATATTGTTACCTAATAAATGTACACATCTGCTTCAGTCTAATTTCTGCTGCTGCTGTAAACTAATACACCTTGTTCTCTATCATACATGGTTTCTGTTAAACTTTAAGAAAATTTTCAATATTGATATGTATTTTATTGACTATCTTTTATAGACATTTTAATCATATATAAAAGAGGATATCAATTATCCCAATTTTGTAAAAGTTTGGAATTTAATGAGAATAATCACAGCAGTGTTTAAACATAAGTTTTTTTTTTTAGTTTTTTTTTTTTATTATTACTTGGAGGCTAATTACTTCACAACATTTCAGTGGGTTTTGTCATACATTGATATGAATCAGCCAAGAGTTACACGTATTCCCCATCCCGATCCCCCCTCCCACCTCCCTCTCCACCCGATTCCTCTGGGTCTTCCCAGTGTACCAGGCCCGAGCACTTGTCTCATGCATCCCACCTGGGCTGGTGATCTGTTTCACCATAGATAGTATACATGCTGTTCTTTTGAAACATCCCACCCTCACCTTCTCCCACAGAGTTCAAAAGTCTCTTCTGTATTTCTGTGTCTCTTTTTCTGTTTTGCATATAGGGTTATCGTTACCATCTTTCTAAATTCCATATATATGTGTTAGTATGCTGTAATGTTCTTTATCTTTCTGGCTTACTTCACTCTGTATAAGGGGCTCCAGTTTCATCCATCTCATTAGGACTGGTTCAAATGAATTCTTTTTAACGGCTGAGTAATATTCCATGGTGTATATGTACCACAGCTTCCTTATCCATTCATCTGCTGATGGGCATCTAGGTTGCTTCCATGTCCTGGCTATTATAAACAGTGCTGCGATGAACATTGGGGTGCACGTGTCTCTTTCAGATCTGGTTTCCTCAGTGTGTATGCCCAGAAGTGGGATTGCTGGGTCATATGGCAGTTCTATTTCCAGTTTTTTAAGGAATCTCCACACTGTTTTCCATAGTGGCTGTACTAGTTTGCATTCCCACCAACAGTGTAAGAGGGTTCCCTTTTCTCCACACCCTGTCCAGCATTTATTGCTTGTAGACTTTTGGATAGCAGCCATCCTGACTGGTGTGTAATGGTACCTCATTGTGGTTTTGATTTGCATTTCTCTAATAATGAGTGATGTTGAGCACCTTTTCATGTGTTTGTTAGCCATCTGTATGTCTTCTTTGGAGAAATGTCTGTTTAGTTCTCTGGCCCATTTTTTGATTGGGTCATTTATTTTTTTTATTTTTTTAATTTTATTTTTATTATTTTATTTTATTTTAGTTTTTTTTTTTTATTACTTGGAGGCTAATTACTTCACAACATTTCAGTGGGTTTTGTCATACATTGATATGAATCAGCCAAGAGTTACACGTATTCCCCATCCCGATCCCCCCTCCCACCTCCCTCTCCACCCGATTCCTCTGGGTCTTCCCAGTGCACCAGGCCCGAGCACTTGTCTCATGCATCCCACCTGGGCTGGTGATCTGTTTCACCATAGATAATATACATGCTGTTCTTTTGAAACATCCCACCCTCACATTCTCCCACAGAGTTCAAAAGTCTGTTCTGTACTTCTGTGTCTCTTTTTCTGTTTTGCATATAGGGTTATCGTTACCATCTTTCTAAATTCCATATATATGTGTTAGTATGCTGTAATGTTCTTTATCTTTCTGGCTTACTTCACTCTCTATAATGGGCTCCAGTTTCATCCATCTCATTAGAACTGGTTCAAATGAATTCTTTTTAATGGCTGAGTAATATTCCATGGTGTATATGTACCACAGCTTCCTTATCCATTCATCTGCTGATGGGCATCTAGGTTGCTTCCGGACACAAACAGATGGAGAAACATACCGTGTTCATGGATTGGAAGAATCAATATTGTCAAAATGGCTATTCTACCCAAAGCAATCTATAGATTCAATGCAATCCCTATCAAGCTACCAACGGTATTTTTCACAGAACTAGAACAAATAATTTCACAGTTTGTATGGAAATACAAAAAACCTCGAATAGCCAAAGTAATCTTGAGAAAGAAGAATGGAACTGGAGGAATCAACCTGCCTGACTTCAGACTCTACTACAAAGCCACAGTCATCAAGACAGTGTGGTACTGGCACAAAGACAGAAATATAGATCAATGGAACAGAATAGAAAGCCCAGAGATAAATCCACGAACCTATGGACACCTTATCTTTGACAAAGGAGGCAAGGATATACAATGGAAAAAAGACAACCTCTTTAACAAGTGGTGCTGGGAAAACTGGTCAACCACTTGTAAAAGAATGAAACTAGAACACTTTCTAACACCATACACAAAAATAAACTCAAAATGGATTAAAGATCTAAATGTAAGACCAGAAACTATAAAACTCCTAGAGGAGAACATAGGCAAAACACTCTCCGACATAAATCACAGCAAGATCCTCTATGACCCACCTCCCAGAATATTGGAAATAAAAGCAAAATAAACAAATGGGACCTAATGAAACTTAAAAGCTTTTGCACTACAAAGGAAACTATAAGTAAGGTGAAAAGACAGCCCTCAGATTGGGAGAAAATAATAGCAAATGAAGCAACAGACAAAGGATTAATCTCAAAAATATACAAGCAACTCCTGCAGCTCAATTCCAGAAAAATAAATGACCCAATCAAAAAATGGGCCAAAGAACTAAACAGACATTTCTCCAAAGAAGACATACAGATGGCTAACAAACACATGAAAAGATGCTCAACATCACTCATTATCAGAGAAATGCAAATCAAAACCACAACGAGGTACCATTACACACCAGTCAGGAGGCTGCTATCCAAAAGTCTACAAGCAATAAATGCTGGAGAGGGTGTGGAGAAAAGGGAACCCTCTTACACTGTTGGTGGGAATGCAAGCTAGTACAGCCGCTATGGAAAACAGTGTGGAGATTTCTTAAAAAGCTGGAAATAGAACTGCCATATGACCCAGCAATCCCACTTCTGGGCATACACACTGAGGAAACCAGATCTGAAAGAGACACGTGCACCCCAGTGTTCATCGCAGCACTGTTTATAAACATAAGTTTTTTATGAACATGATAGTCAACCAGCAACAGTTTGCTGCAGGAAATAGGACAAGGATTGTATTTTCTCTCTTCATGATGCCTTTCAATCTCTCTTTAATGTCCCCTATTGAAAGAATATAACTGGGAGTCATGTGGGAAGGAGAAATAAAGTTCATAGTCACAAAGCTGAATAGAAATGAGTACATTTGAGACCAAGACATAATAACAAGAACTGACAAGCAGAATATCTGTTGCTTTGAGTACTGAAGTTTAGTATTTGTTTTTTCTTTATAGTCAAATAATGTAAATTGTATAGAATGATGACTGATCAAGGTTGACATTTTTTTTTTAAGTAGTTAAATCCTGATTCCTTTTTGTGGATATATGGATAAAGTACTGAAATTCTACACACCATAGTCTTTTCTTCCATAATATGGGGCTAATAATGAAATCTACTTCACAAAGTTGTTGTGAAGAAAAGATAAAATGTAAAATGAGTAGCCTGGTCACATAGTACCTGGTTAATAAGTATAAACTGCTATATTTCTTTTATAATTATCACCTTTCAATCGTTATCATCATTGGGATTTCTGTTTTTTAACTTAAAATGCATAAATATTTAGTGAAAAATACAAGAACATAAATATTTTGATAATTCAATAGCCAATTAGAGTATTTTTAATATTGTCATTCATATGTTCATTTTACACATTACCACCTTTAAGGACATTATATTTAACATTCAAAATATAATACTAAGGGGTAAAAGTGATTAATGTCTTCAGCCTCAGCTAACCTATTATAGCTCTGAAAATCCAGGAACGCATGAGAGATTTTCCTTTGGAGGTAAGGAGATCCATTGATTCAGCTAGATGGCTTTATGTTTGATGTACACATCCGCTGCAAATGTTATTCCATTCAGTATGTTTAACACTAATCAAGCATCCTTGAAGAAACATACTTGAGATGGCAAAAGTGCTCTCTTAAAATTGTCCTCAAGTTTAGGTTGGAGTTTACAAAGCAATTCTTATGATGTGCCGCTGATTAGTAATGGATCGTGTAGTCTCAAAGCTGAGTAACTCAGCAGCTGAGTAACCGTACAGTTACAGTGAAGCAAAGTCAAAGTGCTGAGAAGTGCCTCAGTAAACAGATGGTTGTTTCAAGGATGACGTGTGTTCCCTGTTTTTTATTTACAATGAATATAAAGCCACCTCCATTACTGTTTATTAGGATGGGATATTTATGTTGGTTTTGTTTTTTGGTCTTACTTCTTTCACTGATTTTATTCCCCTAGAGAATTAAATCTACCACAAAGCAATTTCATCTAAAAATTTTAGTACAAAATGCATGGTGACTTAAATTTTATACTTTCTTCAGGGTATATTTATCTACTGAATCTCTTGAACCTTCCTGAACAAACATTTTTTAAGTTATCACTTTTAAGAGTATTACATTTAAAATAAAAAAAATATTAATTAAATAATATTTAATATTAAATTATCTTTCTATTGTATGGTTAAATAATATTCTAATAGAAAACTGACTTTTAAAAACCAGCGTTTTAAAGTCACAAAATAAACTACATACATTTTCAAGATGTGCCTATGTATTCAACATGTTCTAGCAATACCTATCCTGAAGCAAAGATTTGGCTGAATGCACTTGACCTTCTATTTACAATTAATTTTAATAGTATTTGCCATTTGTGGTTTTTCCCTTTTGCCAAGTTTATATCCTTTCTATTCTCCCCCATTTAACAATTTGAAATACTATACATAATGAGAAGATTCTGTTCAATATGCTGAAAAATTCAAGAGAATTTTTTTTCTGCCAAGGGGCATTTGTCAGCTGCTTTCTCCCTTCTCTCAGGCCCTTATTATTTCTTGTTTGGACTGATACAAGAACTTCTTTAATGATTTCCCTGGCAGTGTCTTGTTTCCTTCCAAAATATCATCAATATTTCTGCCTACGAAAGTCCTCTAAAATGCAGATTTGAAATTATTTTTGGCTTAAATATTTTCAGTGTTGGCATGTCAACCTCAGTATTAATTCCAAACTTTATTGTGATAGAGAAGGCCATGTGTGCCACTCTAACCTTGAACTCTGAAGAAAGTGTCAAAGCGAGCTTAAATTCCAGTTTCAATGGTTAGTTGGAAGCAAGTCATTTCATCTCTGTGGGCCTTTAGTTTCTCAATTGTAAAATGTTGGAAATAATAGTACTATTATTGAAAAGGTATTAAATGACTGCATACATGTGAAATGTTAAGAATGTTCCCAGCACAAAGTAATAATTATATCACTTCAGCTATTACTTTTATCCTATTGTAGCTTGTGTTTTTTCCCCATATCACAGCCCTGTCAAACTCATGTACAAACACCTCTTATGCTGTACCTAAAATGATCTAATCGTTCTGTGGACTGAAAAACAACGCACAGCCTTAAAGTTGAAAAGTACGTTTTATTTGGGGAACGTACTGAGGACTTAAGCCTGGTAGACAGCTTCTCAGCCCCGAGGGACTGTTCCCAAAAGATAAGAGATGAGCCAGGATAGATAGGAATTTTGGGGGGAAGAAAACAAAACAGGTTGTTGGAACATTAAAAGATTAACATTAATTAAAGAAAACAAGTCATCTCAAATTAATGTGTTTAGTAAGGTTTTCAATGTATGGGAAGATGCAAGGGTCTTGGCTCATAGAAATCATTCCTTTGATATGCAGCTTAACTATCTAGGGTCAGTATCCTGCTTTTCTCCATCCTGAATTCCTTCAAGGTACACAGTCAGGAACCACCACCCCCGCATACACACACACACACACACACACACACACACACACACACACACACACACACACACACACACACACACACACACACACACACACACACACACACACACACACCCCGACAGCTTGATGACTGCAGTATCCTTTGTTTATTGATATGAAAGTCAACATTCTTTGTCCACAGCACACACTGGGAACTTAGCTTCTACTTACTCTTCATAACCTACTTCATTTTTTCAGTACTGTGACAACTCTATATAGGTTACCTGCTTGTCCTGTATGTCATCTAAATATTCCTTTTCACATGTAAACCTTAGCTTTCTTGGCTAACTTTACTATAAGACCGTAAATACTCTAAAAGCAAGAATTAGTTGTTTTGATTTTTTTTTAAGTCAATGTGTTTGACAGAACAGAAAGCAGCATAAAATAGGTATGTGATAAATAATTGAATAATTGTTTTTGTGAAATGGAGACAAAGAGGAAAGTTCTCCTCAAATTTTCTTCTCTTTTTTAAAACATGAGGAAAATTGTTTTCTACGTTAAGATGTTATTATTGATGATTTTATTCTGTGCATTTAATGAGAAATAAAACAACCCAATATGCAGAAGCTGCCTTATCCTTTCAGGACTAACAATAGCAGCCACGCTGGATCATCTAAAAGCAAGCTTTTGTCTTTTCTAATTGAGACACTGTTCATTTATAGGAGTGATAAGAAAACATTCTCAAAGCATTTTTCAGTCTGGAAAGAGTTAAAATATTGCAGATGTTATTGAAGTACATTCTACTTTTCACCAATTCTACCCAGCTAGTGTGCTGCCCATAGAATCAAGAACTGCTTTTCTGAAATTTTTATGCACTGTTTATTTCCTATTTTATAAGTAAGCCTTTTATTTTTGCATTGATTCCCATTACAGTGAGGAGAGCAGTGGTCTAGAAACAACCCATGAATTGCATTATCTAATTTAATTAAGGTGAACTGGCAGTTTCTCGAAAGATTCTGCAGACACCAGACAACTAAAAATGAAACTTTAAAATAGCTTTGTAGTGGACATAAGCTTCTGTTATTTACCATCATTATGCATTCTTACGTTCCTTGACAGGAGTTTATGAATAATTCCACAGATACCACAATGCTTGATTTACATAAGCAAAGCAGGTGTTTCCAAATGTTAGCCTACTGCTTAGTCCCAAGCAGTCCTAGAAGAAAATCATTGTCTCTAATTTTGTGAACCATACCTCTGATTGTGTGGCACTCAAGTCTATAAAAGCTATTTTATTGTACCAATATAATCCCGTTTGATCCAAGTATCTGTGAATTCTCCTTGCCGTGCGGTTTCCTGGTCAGAGGATGCAGTGTGCTTCCATCAGTAGGACTTTGATCATATGTGGCTTTTTGGGAAAAGATAAGTTCCTGGGGCAAGGAGAAAGGTTAAGGCTGTAAGAAGAGAAAAGATCAGGCATTAACTGTTTTCGTTCAAGTGCATTATAGCAAGTTAACACACCCAGGAAACTTTAACAAATGAAAAGTGAGGAATCGGCTGACTGACTACAATTCATGAGATTTTGTTCTATATTTTCACCTAGTGTAACACAGACACCCATTATTCAGATAGAGATAAAACACTGTGAAACTAGTTCCCAAGCTGATATATTCATATCAGCTATAGAATGCTGATTTCTTACCAATAATTTGCTATTACCTATATAGATTGAATGAATGTTCAGTATTCAGTCCTTATTTATTTTACCTCTATCACATTTTACCCTAACATCCTAAAGATTTTTTTTTCTTATTCAGTTGTTTTCTAAAATCAGTTTTTACATTTATGTCTTGTAAGACTCCAAACTGCATGAGAAAGGGTCTAATAACTTCAATATCTTTCATTATTGTAAGCCTTTTACTGAAAACAATAAAATGAGTGGTATGAATTTATAATTTTCCATTTGCTGATTTTTTAATAAGTAATAGGAGTCAGCTAAATAGGCTAGAATATGGTATTAATGAGATTAAAATTGCAGGTTTGATTCCTGTACAAGGTAATTAGTCTTATGTGGAAGAAAGCTATTCAAGGGCCATAATTTTGATCCCCAGTGGAGTTCTTATGAAAGGAAGACCAGGTAATGAGTTGTAAAGGACTTGTGGCAAAGTAGGCTTTCCTCCTTGGGTGAAAAATGACAGATACAAAAACTTAATATAATTTAGAGCATGTAACATGTCAACTGGCCAAGAGCATCATCATTTTATATGAGGCTACAAATCATCATGTAAATGGGCACTTAAATGGAGTATGGACTCAGCTCATTTCTCCTTTAGCTCCACACCATTGAAAATCACTTAGAAACAGTGGGACCAAGCATAGATCAGAGTTGCAGAATGCACAGAAAAATTGAGACATAGCCCCCTTCTAGAAAAATTATTAAAAATTATAATTGCTGTAACTGTTCTATCAAACTGAATAGTACCAACCTGAAAAATATTTGTATTTTCATTAGATACATATACTAAGATAAGCAATTATATTAACTGTCATTTTACTCTTATTTCTGATATGGAAAATCTTAGCTAATCAACATAGATATTGTAAGTGTATTTTATATGTACCATATGTTTTCCACATATTAGCCAGATGTTGGCATATTAAAAGTAAAATTGAAAAATCCAACCTCATTTTAGGCTTGTTGAATGTAGTAAGTTACTTTTCAGTCATTGAAATTTTTTACATTGAAAACTTAGTAGTTTTATTTTAATAGAAAATGTAGTCATTTAGAATATTGGGAAAATGTATAAAATTTCAAGCAAAATAAACACATGAAGTATTCATAATTCCAGCCAATGAACATAATCATGCCATTATATTTCCTTTTATGATGCTTTTCCTTTTATTAAAAAAATAATTAATATGAAAAATGGAATCAAATACATCTAAAATTGTAGCCTATTTTTTCCCACTTTCCCATCAGTTGTGCTTCAGAAACAGTACTCTTATGACTGTATAGATTTCCTCTTAGATATATGCTATAATTTAACTGTTATCCAAATCTTAGAATTTATGGTTATTTCTGTTTTGTTTTCACTATTAGAAATAATGCTGCAGTGAGCATCTTTGTCTGCATTCTGGCCAGTTTGTAGACAGGATAGTCTATCTTGGTTCTTTAAATAGTCTTAGAACTGAGGTTGTTGGGTAAAAAGGTTTGAATATTTTTAAGTCAGCTACCACAAATAGCCAAATTTCTTCTCTTCTCCAACCACATTGCCCAATTTATGCTGCCACCATCAGGTTACAAGGGCGCTCAAAATCCTTCAGTTTCCCTGCATCTGCTGTTATCACATTGAAGTCTTAATTGCTACAATGTTATGTAATTCCTAGAATTTGCTTTTCATAACTCCATTTATTTTTAGACCAACTTATGTCTTAAAAGACATATAATTCATGTATGTTTATTTTATTACAACAAAATCAAACAGGTGTTATTTAGATCTATTCTAGCCACAAAGCAATGTTAGTTCTTGTAAATTGATGCATACAAACAAATCATCAATAGTTTTGTTTGACTCCTAACTCATATACATGAGATTTGAAAGGTAAAGTTACTTAAATGTTGACCAAAATTAAGTATTATTAATACGACCATTGTACCACCATAATGACAAGTTACAGTTGAATTCTGCCGTAAGATTCTAGAAAGGAAATGGCAACCTAACTTTCATGAGATAAGCTTTTGGCATTTTTTCTAAAGAGTAATTCAGTACCTAGCCTCTTGGAGGACAGGTCTGAGGGGAAAAGCTAAACATATAAATTCTTCTCCAGAGTTGATCAATCGTATGTTCCTCTGGTTTGCCTCATCTCCTAGATGTGTTCACTTGCAATTAAAAGCATAATTCATTAAAAATGCTTAATTAGTAGGTTGGCAAATTTTCTATTCTCTAGAATTTTCCATAGCCAGGCCCTCATGCAGATTTCAATGTTGAGCTAGTTTGTTGCTATCCAGAGACATATTTGATCAGAAGGGAGAAAGAGTACCTAATAATATGTTTTCTACTGTTTTTTGTGTACTAAATTAACAAATTAAAGTATATTACCAATTAGCGGTTTTTAAAATTTTCTTTCTGATGAGACCTAAGCAGTTTGTTTGTTTGTTTTAGAATTTGAAGTAGAAAAACAGTGTACATGGAAAAGAACAGATCAAGCTCTCATTTGATCTCCCTGAGTTCAAAATAAAATGTACTTATCAGTTGTTATTGGTATGATATTTTAAATGGTTTTCAGTGTTTTTCAAATTCTCAAGAGTAGAGTTCACTGGAGTCCTTCAGGTGTGCCTTGACATCCTACAGGAAAAATGGTAGGTAGATACTATAAATCAAGATAGCACTCTCCTGTAGGAAAAACTCTGTATGCCCTTTAGAGAAATTTTCAGTCTAGAATTGACCTCAAGCGTAATAGTAAACCGGGATATTTGTGTTGGTGATTCCTAACCCTTCCTCCCTTCACATGCCATCAAGTCATTGTGACTGTCCCTAGAAAACACCTACTGTCCCCTGAGCATCCGTACACCAACCTCTTCTGTTTGTCTCTAGGCTTAAACCAGGTCCCGATTTAATCTCATTTGCTTCCTTCTATAAAAACTAAGATTGTGTTAGATTTTTAGAAAGAACGTCCTAACCCCAGAAGAATGACTTCTGTGGTGGGAATGATAATCTCATACTTGAAGACATATCACTCTTGTCACCAAGGAGTGAAAAGTAACTCTCTCTCTCACTCTTGTCTCCCAGGCAGTCAGTTTCTCTAAGAACAACCACTGTTAGAAGTTTCACTTGTGTACTTCCAGAAATATCCCACTCATCTGTAAGCATTTATGTGAATTCCTTTTAATTCTACATAAATGAGCCCAGAATATACAAAGTGACCTATACTTTCTTATTTGGAAATGTAGCTATCATGAAGATATTTTATTTTGTTACTTCTAGAGCTGTCCCATTCTTTGTCATGACCCCATGTTCCATTGGATGGGTGTAGCATCATTTATTTAATCAGTCATATTACTGAGAATTTTAAAGATATTTTCAGACTTTTATGAACAATACTGCAATGACCACTCTTAATATATATGTAGGATTTTCTAGATCATAGAATGTGAACATTTAAAAACCTTTTACTGTGCAATGTCAATTGCCCTCCATAAAGATTGTACCAATAGGTCACCAACATTTGTCTTTACCCTCACCAACTCAGCATATCAAATGTGATTTTTGCCAATGACAAGCTAAAATTATATCTTTACATTATCTTTAATATATATAAAATATGTCTTACACATATGTATTATATATTTAAAATATATCTAATGTGATATATACGCTTAGTATATATCATATATATTGTATTATGTAATTATATCTTATACCACCCACCCTCTCAGTGGTGTAGCAACCTATTGATGGAATACACTGACTTTCCTGAAGCTAGTCCAACTCATAGTACCCTGCAAATGACCAAGTGTAAAACTTCCGACATAGATGGAAAGATTGGACAAATCCATGTCATTTTTCCCCTTCAAATCACAACACTAAACTAAATTTATCCCCTTCACCCCTAAGGAGAAAATTCCATGACCTTTTTTGGAATCCATGTACCCAATAACCACCATAGAAAGAATGCAGATCTATTGTGCATAGCAGGGTGACCACTGTTTAGTGACTTCTGCATAACATGAAAATGCCAGGTCAACATTTTCTTCTCCAGGATAGATATAATATCTTTCCCAATGACTATAAACTGCTAACTTAATTCAGTTTATAGCTAATTAATTAGTTAAGGCTATTAAAACCTCTGACTAACATGTAAAAATGTCTACTCAGTTGTTGGCAGAGTACTAATTAAAACTTTATTTACTTTATGAAATAATTTAATTACATTTTTGGAAAGATAGTATTGAATTTTTCAGCTTTTAAAGTAG
Organism: Cervus canadensis; assembly: GCF_019320065.1. Taxonomy (NCBI): domain Eukaryota; kingdom Metazoa; phylum Chordata; class Mammalia; order Artiodactyla; family Cervidae; genus Cervus; species Cervus canadensis. The sequence continues at coordinate 47,543,282 of NC_057400.1, forward strand.
ATAATCCATGCACATTTTTCAAAATTCAAGTGCAAAACTGTGTGCAGTAAAATTAACTCACCTGTAGGTCTCAATCCCCATCAGTCAGTTATTCTTCCAGAAGACACTTTTAGCCAATTTCTTATACATGTGTGTGTGAGTGTATGTGTATGTGAGAGAGAGAGAGAGCATGTGCACATTTATCATAATCAAGCCAAATAGACTATTAGCAACTTGCTGTTGTTCCCCTAAACAATGTATTTTGGAGGAATTTTCATATCAGTGTATATAAAGTCTTTAAGAAACTAAGATCATGGCATCCGGTCAACAACAAAAATCATCCTCTTTAACAGCTATGTAGTACTCTATTGGGTGGATATACTCTAGTCCATCATGTGGACATTTAGATTATTTGCAAACACTGGATATTACCAAAGTTGCTGTAGTGAATTTTCTAGTGCATATGCCATTCTCCACATGTACAAAGATTTCTGAAGGAAAAATTATTAGGAAATCCCCTAAGTAAAATAATAAGTGCATTTTCAGTTGTTATATGTTGCCAAATTGCCCTCCAAGAGATACTTCTTGCCAATTATACCTCTATCTCCATGCATCTCTGTGAAACTGCCTCTTTGTAACCTGAACAACTCAGGATTACCAACATTTTAACATTTGTCATTCTTAGAGAAAAAAAAGTTATGTTTTGCTGTAGCTTTGAGGGGTTTATTTTGATATATTTTCCTTTACATTTTCTAAATAGGAATCATATTGTTTATTCAGTTTTTCAGCGTACTTAGCAAAATGTTGAGAACATTTCCATTTATGAAATATATTTATAAACATTATTTGTAATAAACTTAAGATTGTGAAATAATTTTAAATTCATAAGAACATTGCAAAGATGGTACATTGTTCTTTTATTTACCATTTATTTATGTAGTCACTTATCCATATCAGTATGGATTCATGTACATTTTATGCTTTGGGGTATTATCTAATACTGGGGCTTCCCAGGTAGCTCAGGAATAAAGAATCTGCCCGCTGATGCAGGAGATGTGGGTTTGATCCCTGGGTGGGGAAGATCCCCTGGAAAAGGAGATGGCAAACCCATTCCAGTATTCTTGCCTGGGAAATCCCATGGACAGAGGAGCCTGGTGGGTTACAGCTCCTACAGGGGAGCTTGGTGAGTCACAAGAGAGTCAGATATGACTTGACTAAACAAGAACATAATCTAACAGTATGTTGTGTTTGTTTTCTTATTCAGATTCTTCCAGATTTAGTCATTGAGAACTTTTTCAAGTTGACTCCCATGTCCCTTAGACACAGCCCTAAGCTTTTGTTAGTTGAGTATATCCTATGTTTTAGTATAAGATGCTTTAGTCTCATCTCGTATTTTCCCTGCCCAGACCTAGAATCAGTCATTTCTCCAAGGACTCTTGGTTCCTTCAGTGGAGAATAGGATTTTGAAATGAAGATCTAGTCATTGAGTAAGTTTGTTGCTTTTTAAGGGTTAATGGTTCAGTGCCCTTTCTGTGTATAGAATTGAGTAATGTATCTATAATTATTTCTTTATTTCTCCCTCATACATATATGGGAGAAGGCAATGGCACCCCACTCCAGTACTCTTGCCTGGAAAATCCCATGGACGAAGGAGCCTGGTGGGCTGCAGTCCATGGGGTCGCGAAGAGTCTGACAGGGCTGAGCAACTTCACTTTCACTTTTCACTTTCATGCCTTGGAGGAGGAAATGGCAACCCACTCCAGTGTTCTTGCCTGGAGAATCCCAGGGACGGGGGAGCCTGGTGGGCTGACGTCTATGGGGTCACACAGACTCGGACACGACTGAAGCGACTTAGCAGCAGCAGCGGCAGCATACATATATGAAAGTAAATGTGTGTTTGTTGTGTTTATGTCTCAGACTTTAATGAAACAGTGAAGTGTTTATTCTAATCTTATTTATCTGTAACTTCTCTCTCCAATAACCAGGCTGCTACCATCTACCATCTACTTAGCTATATGTTTGATGTGAAGCAGTTTCAAAATTAGTAACCTATATCCATATGAGAAATAAATTTGCCAACTAGATTTTTGGTTGTAGTTCTAATTTGCCTTTTGTATTATCCATGAGATTGAATTTATTTTCATATGTTTAAGAAATATTTGACTTTTTCCTAGTAAATGTTTATTATATTCTTGAAGCACTGAAAATTAAGTTATTAGCTTTTTCTTATTCATTTGTAAGTATCTTTTACATTAAGGAAATTAGCCCTTGATTCATAATGTGAATTGGAAATTTTTTTCAGTTTGTCGTTTGTCCATATATTCATTTATATATAGTTTATATATGCATATATATGCAGCTTATATATATGTACATTTTACATATATATACACATATATAGTTTATATATATCTCTATATACTTTTTAAAAATTCGACTCATTTTTTTCTACTTGAAAGATATTATATACAATAATAATATCAATAATAGCAATCCTCTGAATGGTTGAATGAAACTGCTGTGTATAATAATGTTTTCAAAATCAGATAATATAAAAGGATAATTTTACCTCTTGTTTATGCCTAAATCTTATGTTTTCAAAAGTGAAAGTAAAATTGCTCAGTCCTGTCCGACTCTTGGCGACCCCATGGACTGTACCTGCCAGACTTCATCCATGGGATTGTCCAGGCAAGATTACTGGAGTGGGTTGCCATTTCCTTCTTCAGGGGATTGTCCCAACCCAGGGATCAAACCCAGGTCTCCTGCGTTGCAGGCAGACTCTTTACTGCCTGAGCCACAAGGGGGCTTCTATGTTTTCCAGTGTGTGTGAAAAAATCCCACTTATGTAAATGAGGACCAGTGTTCACTTGACAATATTTTGGTTTCTTTTGACTTTGTTCCTAGCATATGTCCTAGTAATAGTAAAAATTACTACAAAATTGTTTTAAGGAAATGTTCAACCAGTGGTATAATTGACTTAAGGCATGTAATGAGATAGTTTTCATCTCTAGGGGGAAAACTTCTGACAGTCTTTATTTGCAACTTTTATTCTGTACATAATTACTTAATTCTCAGGGCCAACCACAGCATCTTCTGTAACCTAGTTGCTCCTCAATCAGTACTGCGGTTACTGTACTTGAGAGCACAGGCGCTACCCTGCTATGGTGCTGAATTTTATTACAGTGGGGGACTGAGCTGTGGGGAAACATCGGGAGATTTCTTGTTTGTCAAGTATGTTAAGATTATGGATATCTCTTCTATGTTTAACATTCCTGTCACTATAATGGGTTTTAAAATTTTCTTTATATAAAATAAGAAAACCCCTATTCTTACACAAAATATATAGGTTTTTTTTACCTTAGACAACAAAGCTATGCTTCTGTCAGGTGTTCATTTATGGCCTTCATACTGAACTGTGAATCAGGCAAATAATTACAAAATTAATTGCTCATTGTGAGTTACGTATTATCTTTTTTCCACCTTGTCTTCTTTTGTTAGCACCAACTTATGCAGTACACAGTCCTTAAAGGGTTCCAATATAGACAATTTAAATTTCTTTATTTCTGCTCAAGAATAAAGCCTCTTAATTAACTAGCATAGAGTCATTTAATTGTCTAAACTAATTACTTAATATTCAGCTATTTCGTTTCTCAGTTCAGTTCAGTCGCTCAGTCACGTTTGACTCTTTGCAACCCCGTGGATTGCAGCACACCAGGCCTCCCTGTCCATGACCAAATCCCGAACGTACTCAAACTCATGTCCATCGTGAAGGTGATGCCACCCAACCATCTCATCCTCTGTTGTCCCCTTCTCCTCCTGCCTTCAGTCATTCCCAGCTTCAGGGTCTTTTCAAATGAGTTGATTCTTCGCATCAGGTGGCCAAAGTGTTGGAGTTTCAGCTTCACGTCAGTCCTTCCAATGAATATTCAGGACTGATTTCCTTTAGGATAGACTGGTTGGATCTCCTTGCACCAACACCACAGTTCAAAAGCATCAATTCTTCGGCGCTAAACTTTCTTTATAGTCCAACTCTCACATCTGTACATGAATATGGGAAAACCATAGCTTTGATTGGACAGACCTTTGTTGGCAAAGTAATGTCTTTGCTTTTTAACATACTGTCTAGGTTGTGATAACTTTTCTTCCAAGGACCAGGTGTCTTTTAATTTCATGGCTGCAGTGATTTTGGACCCCCCCAAAATAAAATCTGTCACTGTTCCATTGTTTCCCCGTCTATTTGCCATGAAGTAATGGGATGGGAGGCCATGATCTTCATTTTTTAAATGTTGCATTTTAAACCAGCTTTTTCACTCTCCTCTTTCATTTCCATCAAGATGCTCCTCAGTTCCTCTTCACTTTCTGTCATGAGGGTGGTGTCATCTGCATAGCTGAGGTTATTGATATTTCTCTCAGCAATCTTGATTCAAGTTTGTGCTTCATCCATTCTGGCATTTTGCGTGATGTACTCTGCATATAAGTTAAATAAGCAGGGTGACAATATACAGCCTTGACGTATTCCTTCTCCAATTTGGAACCAGTCCATTGTTCCATGTTCGGTTTTAACTGTTGCTTCCTGACCTGCACACAGATTTCTCAGGAGGCAGGTCAGGTGGTCTGGTATTCACATATCTCTAAGAATTTTCCACAGTTTGTTATGATCCACACAGTCAAAGGCATTGAGATAGTCAATGAAAGAGAAGTAGATGTTTTTCTGAAACTCTTGTTTTTTCTGTGATCCAAAGGATGTTGGATCCAATTTGATCTCTGGTTCCTCTGCCTTTTCGAAATTCAGCTTGAAAATCAGGAAGTTCTAGGTTTATGTACTGTTGAAGCCTGGCTTGGAGAATTTTGAGCATTACTTTGCTAGCATGTAAGATGAGTTCAATTTTGCAGTAGTTGAAACATTCTTTCCCATTGCCTTTCTTTGGGATTGGAATGAAAACTGACCTTTTCCAGTCCTATGGCCACTGCTGAGTTTTCCAGATTTGTTGGCATATTGAGTGCAGCACTTTTATAGCATCATCTTTTAAGATTTGAAATAGCTCAGCTGGAATTCCATCACCTCCATGAGCTTTGTTTGTAGTGACACTTCCTAAGGCCCACTTGACTTCACATTCCAGGATGCCTGGTTCTAGGTGAGTGCTCACTCCATCGTAGTTTTCTGGGTCATGAAGATCTTTTTTGTATGGTACTTTCATGTATCCTTGCCATCTCTTCTTAATATCTTCTGCTTCTGTTAGGTCCATACCATTTCTATGCTTTATTGAGCCCATCTTTGCATGAAATGTTCCCTTAGTATCTCCAGTTTTCTTGAAGAGATCTCGAGTCTTTCCCATTCTATTGTCTCCCTCTATTTATTTGCATTGATCACTGAGGAAGACTGTCTTATCTCTCCTTGATTTTCTTTGGAACTCTGCATTTAAATGGGTATGCCTTTGCTTTTCTCCTGTGCCTTTAGCTTCTCTTCTGTTCTCAGCTATTTGTAAGGCCTCCTCAGACAACAATTTTTTCTTTTTGCATTTCTTTTTCTCGGGGATGGTCTTGATCACTGCCTCCTGTAGGATGTTACAAACCTCTGTCCATAGTTCTTCAGGCACTCTGTCTGTCAAATCTAATCCCTTGAATCTATTTGTCACTTCCACTGTATAATAGTGAGGGATTTTTATTTAGGCCGTACCTGAATGGTCTAGTGGTTTTCCCTAATTTCTTCAATTTGAGTCTGAATTTGGCAATAAGCAGTTCGTGATCTGAGCCACAGTCAGCTCCCAGTCTTGTTTTTGCTGACTGTATAGAGCTTCTCCATCTTCGTCTGCAACGAATATAATCAATCTGATTTCAGTTGACCATCTGGTGATGAACAAGTGTAGAGTCATCTCTTGTGTTGTTGGAAGAGGGTGTTTGCTATGACCAGTGCGTTCTCTTGGCAGAACTCTATTAGCTTTTGCCCTGCTTCATTTGTTTCCCAGGCCAAACTTGCCTGATACTCCAGCTATCTCTTGACTTCCTGCTTTTGAATTCCACTCCGCTTTGATGAAAAGGACATCTTTTCTGGGTGTTAGTTCTAGAACTAACTAACTAAGTAACTATGAGGACTTGTAGGTCCTCATAGAACCATTCAACTTCAGCTTCTTCAGCATCACTGGCTGGGGTATAGACTTGGATTACTGTGATATTGAATGGTTTGCCTTGGAAATGAACAGAGATCATTCTGTCATTTTTGAGATTGCACCCAAGTACTACATTTTGCACTCTTTTGTTGACTATGATGGCTGCTCCAATTCTTCTAAGGGATTCGTGCTCACAGTAGTAGATGTAATGGTCATCTGAATTATTGGTCATTTGAATTTGTTATAAATAAGTTTCCTTATTTCATGATTTATACCTTTATTTTACAGGAATGTAAAAAGGCTAATAAATTTATGGTTACTTTGCCAGACTAAAAGTGAAGATCATATTTTGTCATTTAGTTATAAAAGATTTATTTATTCAGATGACTTTGATTAGTAGATTACTTTTACCAAAACCACAAAAAATTGACCTGTATTTTCAAACACAAGTGTGTTCCTCAAAAATATCGATTGGACCCTATATTTGTTGTTGTCAGTCACCAAGAAGTGTCTCACTCTTTGTAATCCCATGGACTGTAGCACACCATGCTTTCTTAATCATCGTCATCTCCCGGAGGTTGCCTAAGTTCGTATTTGTTGAATCAGTTATGCCATCCAAGTATCTCATCCTCTTTTGCCCCCTTCTCCTCCTGCCCTCAGTCTTTCCCAGCATCAGGGTCTTTTCCAGTGAGTCAGCTGTTCACATCAGGTGACCAAAGTATTGGAGCTTCAGCTTCAGCATCAGTCCTTCCAAAGAGTATTCAGAGTTTATTTCCTTTAAGATTGACTGGACTGATCTCCCTGCAGTCCAAGGGACTCTCAAGAGTCTTCTCCAGTACCACAGTTCAAAAGCATCAATTCTTTGGCACTGACCCCATATTAGATGATACTTTATAGCACAGTAGTAATTATAATAGTGTACATTTGTATATAGTTTAAAAAGTAGTTTTCACTCATGATACTATTCTGTTCCCTACAACCTTGTGCTTTTCATTTCTAAAAATTGAAGAAATTGAGGCATTCCATGGTCAAGTAGCTTTTAGGATTAACTGCCTAGAGTGCATTTCGAATTTAGGATCTGCGCAGTCCCACCACACACACACAAAACAGTTTTAAAAATATGTTTGTATGAAGGTATTCTCAGAATTGTTTTTTAAAAACAAAGCAATTTGAGAAATTGGTGTCCTTTTTTAACTTTAGGTTAAGGAAGAATTGAGTAAGAAAGATAGGATTAAATCAGTTATATGGTTAGGAAAGAAATAGCATGCTGCAAAATACCACATGTAGTAGAGAGATGGGCCATACATTTGTTCTCAGCTTTGAAGTAAACTTGATCTTTCACCCTGTACTGAGAATATAAGCTACACTGCTTTCTGTGATCCATAGGGCGTCAGGATCTTAGCCCCTGCCTGTCTCTCAAACCCATTTGCTCTAGTCTCTCCTTGAACTTTCTTTGTTCTCCAAGCTGCCTGAGCTGGCCTCTGCTCTATTTCAAGCACAGCTCTGCTTTTTTTTTTTTTTTTTTTTTTTTTACAGGTGGAACTTTGCATTTCTTTTATCTGGGGAACTCTATCCTCAGTCAGTCAGTTCAGTCACTCGGTCATCTACGACTCTTTGCAACCCCATGGACTGCAGCACGCCAGGCCTCCCTGTCCATCACCAACTCCTGGAGCTTACTCAAACTCATGTCCATTGAGTTGGTAATGCCATCCAACCATCTCATCCTCTGTTGTCCCCTTCTCCTCCCACCTGCAATCTTTCCCAGCTTCAGGGTCTTTTCAGATGAGTCGATTCTTCGCATCAGGTGGCCAAAGTATTAGAATTTCAGCTTAAACATCAGTCCTTCAATGAATATTCAGAACTCATTTCCTTTAGGATGAACTGGTTGGATCTCCTTGCAGTCAAAGAGACTCTCAAGAATCTTCTCTAACACCACAGTTGAAAAGCATCAATTCTTCAGCACTCAGCTTTCCTCACAGTCCAACTCTCACATCCATACATGACTACTAGAAAAACCATAGCCTTGACTTGACAGACTCTTTCCTCAGGTCTCTGCAAATCTGGTTCCTCTTTAAGTTTATGTGGTTCCTGGAGGAATTAACCACACTATGCAAGATGGCCCATCCACCATTAATTCCCTGTCACATTGCCCTGCTTACTTCCTTCTCAGCACTTTCCGTGATCAGTTGGGGAGGAACCATGTGAAATCCATGAGTGAGACAATACTGATTAACATCAAGAGTGTGTACTCTATTGCCAGACAACACAGATTGAATCCTACTTTGCTGTTTGTGTTTGTATGGCATTAGTCAAGTTACTTACTGTCTCTGTGCCTGAGTTTTCTCACATATAGAATGTTCTTAACTAATACTCTTGCATGAACTGCTATGAAATAGAACTAGGTACTGTATACAGATTTTCTGGTTCATTCTTCTACAGTCACTGCAGGTCTGTGGAAGGGGAAAGTACAGATGAGAAACCTTATTCCATTGTTATTCAAGTAGTTGTTGCTATCAGCTTTTGTTTTGTTTTCTAAGCATAAAAAGTTATAGAATTCCTAGGTATCTGGTTTTCCAGCTTTGTGCTCTTGATTCGCAATCTGCTTCTCTCCTCGGTAAAACTCTTCCAAAGGCTTGCTTATACTCCCTGTTCATCTGCTTCTGTGTCCTGCTCCCATTTTGATTGGATTTTCTTTGCTACCACTCCACTGAAACTGCTCTAGTCCTTGTCTCCAGTGGTCTCCACCTCATTGAAATCCATGTCACTTGCCAGTTTTCATTGTACTTGACCTGTCGAGAGGATTTAGCACATAGATTTCATGGAAATTTTGAACAAATCCTTCACCTTGCCCCCAGAATGTATACTACTTGGTTTTCCTGATATTTCACTGATTATTGGCTTTTTAGTTTTTAGTTTCTCCTCGTGTCTCTAACCCTAAATGCTATCATATCTCAAGAGTAAACTGTTGATTCCATTTATATCTGCATTCACTGGTGGGTAATTTCTTTGTCATATGTCATAAAATACTGTCTATGCAGTTCAGTTCAGTCACTCAGTCCTGTCTGACTCTTTGCAACCCATGAATTGTAGCAAGCCAGGCTTCTCTGTCCATCACCAACTCCCAGAGCTCAGTCAAACTCATGTCCATCACGCTGGTGATACCATCCAACCATCTCATCCTCTGTCATCCCCTTCTCCTCCTGTCTTCAACCTCTACCAGCCTTAGGGTCTGTTCCAGTGAGCCAATTCTTCGCATCAGGTGGCCAAAGTATTGGAGTTTCAGTTTCAGTATCAGTCCTTCCAATGAATATTCAGGACTGACTTCCTTTAGGACTGGTTGCATTTCCTTGCAGTCCAAGGGACTCTCAAGAGTCTTCTCTAACACCACAGTTAAAAAAACATTAATTCTTCAGCACTCAGCTTTCTTTATAGTCGAACTCTCACATCCATACATGAGTGCTAGAAAAGTGATAGCTTTGACCAGATGGACCTTTGTTGGCAAAGTAATTTATCTGCTTTTTACTATACTATCTAAGTTGGTCATAGCTTTTCTTCCAAGGAACAAGCATCTTTTAATTTCATGGCTGCAAGTACCATTTGCAATGATTTTGGAGCCCAAGAAAAGAAAGTCTCTCACTGTTTCCCTTTTTTCCCCATCTATTTGTCATGAAGTGATGGGACCGGATGTCATGATCTCAAGTTATCTGAATGTTGAGTTTTAAGCCAACGTTTCCACTCTCTCACTTTCATCAAGAGGCTCTTTAGTTCTTCTTTGTTTTCTGCCATAAGGGTGGTGTCATATGCGTATTTGAGGTTATTGATATTTCTCCCAGCAGACTTCTTTCCACCTTGTGCTTAATCCAGCCCATCATTTTGCATGATCTGCTCTGCATAGAAAGTTAAATAAGCATGGTGAGAATATACAGCCTTGATGTACTCCTTTATTGATTTGGAACCAGTCTGTTGTTCCATGTCCAGTTCTAACTGTTCCTTCTTGACCTGCATACAGATTTCTCAGGAAGCAGATCAAGTGGTCTTGTATACCCATCTCTTGAAGAATTTTCCACAGTTTGTTGTGATCCCCACAGTCAAAGGCTTTGGCGTAGTCAGTAAAGCAGAAGTAGATGTTTTTCTGGAACTCTCTTGCTTTTTTGATGATCCAGTGGATGTTGGCAATGTGATCTCTGGTTCCTCTGCCTTTTCTAAATCCAGCTTGAACTTCCAGAAGTTCATGGTTCATGTGATGTTGAAGCCTGATTTGGAGAATTGTGAGCATTATTTTGTTAGCATGTCATATAAGTACAATTGTGTGGTAGTTTGAGCATTCTTTGGCATTGACTTTCTTTGGGATTGGAATGAAAACTGTCCTTTTCCAATAATGTGGCCACTGCTGAGTTTTCCAGATTTCCTGACATACTGAGTGCAGCACTTTCACAATATCATCTTTTAGGATTTGAAATAGCTCAACTGGAATTTCTTCACCACCACTAGCTTTGTTCATAAGTGATGTTTCCTAAGGCCTACTTGACTTTGCATTCCAGGATATCTGGCTCTAGGTGAGTGATCACACCATTGTGGTTTTCTGGGTCATGAAGATCTTTTTTGTATAGTTCTTTCATGTATTCGTGCCATCTCTTCTTAATATCTTCTGCTTCTGTTAGGTCCATACCATTTCTGTCCATTATTGTGCCCTTCTTTGCATGGAATGTCCCCTTGGTATCTCTAATTTTCTTGAAGAGATCTCTAATCTTTCCCATTCTATTGTTTTCCTCTTTTTTTTTACATTGATCACTGAGGAACGCTTTGTTATCTCTCCTTGTTCTTCTTTGGAACTCTGCATTCAAATGGGTATATCTTTCCTTTTCTCCTGTGCCTTTTGCGTCTTTTCTTTTCTCAGCTATTTATAAGGCCTCCTCAGACAACCATTTTGCCCTTTTGCATTTCTTTTTCTTCGGGATGGTTTTGATCACTGCCTCTTGTACAGTGTCACAAGCCTCTGTCCATAGTTCTTCAGGCACTCTATCAGATCTAATCCCTTGAATCTGTTTGTCACCTCCACTGTATAAATATAAGGGATTTAATTTACAATCATACCTGAATGGCAAACCACTTCAGTATTCTTGCATTGAGACCCCCATGAACAGTATGAAAAGGCAAAAAGGCATGACACTGAAAGATGAACTCCCCAGGTTGGTAGGTGCCCAATATGCTACTGGAGATCAGTGGAGAAATAACTCCAGAAAGAATGAAGAGTTGGAGCCAAAGCAAAAACAACACCAAGTTGTGGATGTGACAGGCAGTAGAAGTAAAGTCCGATGCTGTAAAGAGCAATATTACATAGGAACATGAAATTTTAGGTCCATGAATCAAGGCAAGTTGGAAATGGTCAAACAGGAGATGGCAAGAGTGAACATCAACATTTGAAGAGTCAGCGAACTAAAATGGACTGGAATGGGTAAATTTAACTCAGATGACCATTATATCTACTACTGTGGGCAAGAATCCCTTAGAAGAAATGGAGTAGCCATCATGGTCAACAAAAGAGTCCACAATGCAGCATTTGGGTGCAGTCTCAAGAACGAAAGAATGATCTCTGTTCATTTCCAAGGCAAACCATTCAATATCACAGTAATCCAAGTCTATGCCCTAACCAGTAATGCTGAAAAAGCCAAAGTTGAACGGTTCTGTGAAGACCTACAAGACCTTCTAGAACTAACACCCAAAAAAGATGTCCTTTTCATTATAGGGGACCGGAATGCAAAAGTAGGATGTCAAGAGATACCTCGAGTAACAGGAAAATTTGGCCTTGGAGTACAAAATGAACCAGGTCAAAGGCTAACAGAGTTTTGCCAAGAGAACATACTGGTCATAGGAAACACCCTCTTCCAACAACACAAGAGAAGACTCTACACTTGGACCTCACCAAATGGTCAATACTGAAATCATATTCATTATATTCTTTGCAGCCTAAAATGGAGAAGCTCTATACAGTCAACAAAAACAAGACCAGGAGCTGACTATGGCTCAAGTCATTAACTCCTTATTGCCAAATTCAGACGTAAATTGAAGAAAGTAGGAAAAACCACTAGACCATTCAGGTATGTCCTAAATCAAATCCCTTACGATTATACATGAAAGTGACAAGTAGATTAATGGGATTAGATCTCATACACAGAGTGCCTGAAGAACTATGGACAGAGGTTCCTGACGTTGTACAGGAGGTAGTGATCAAAACCATCCCCAAGAAAAAGAAATGCAAAGGGCACAGTGGTTGTCTGAGGAGGCCTTACAAGTAGCTGAGAAAAGAAGAGACAGTAAAGTCACAGGAGAAAAGGAAATATATACCCATTTGAACGAGGTCCACAGAAAGAGTTCCAAAGAAGTTCCAAAGAGTTCCAAAGAAAATCAAAGAAAGATAAGACCGCCTTCCTTAGTGATGCTGCAAAGATATGGAGAAAAACAATACAATGAGAAAGACTAGAGATCTCTTCAAGAAAGTTAGAATACTAAGGGAATATTTCATGCAAAGATAGACACAATAAAGGACAGAAATGGTATGGACCTACCAGAAGCAGAAGATATTAAGAAGAGGTGGCAAGAGTACACAAAAGAACTATAAAAAAAAGATCGTCATGGCCCAGAAAACCATGATGGTGTGATCACTCACCTAGAGCCAGACATCCCTGAATGCAAAGTCAAGTGGGACTTAGGGAGCATCACTGTGAACAAAGCTAGCGGAGTTGTTGGAGTTCCAGTTAATCTATTTCAAATCCAAAAAGATGATGGTATTTCGTATCCAAAAAGATGATTTTTCTATTTCAAAAAGAAAGTGCTGCACCCAATATGCCAGGAAATCTGGAAAACTCAGTAGTGGCCACGTTATTGGAAAAGATCAGTTTTAATTCCAATCCCAAAGAAAGGCAATGCCAAAGAATGTTCAAAACACTGCACAATTGGACTCATTTCACATGCTGGCAAAGTAATGTTCAAAATTCTCTAAGCCACGCTTCAACAGTTCATGAACTGTGAACTTCCAGATGTTCAATCTGAATTTAGAAAAGGCAGAGGAACCAGAGATCACATTGCCAACATCCGCTAGATCATTGAAAAAGCAAGAGAATTCCAGAAAAACATGTACTTTTTCTTTATTGACTCTGCCAAAGCCTTTGACTGTGTGGGTCACAACAAACTGGAAAATTCTTCAAGAGATGGTTATACCAGACCACCTGACCTGCCTCCTGAGAAATCTGTTTCAGGTCAAGAAGGAACAGTTAGAACTGGACATGGAACAACAGACTGGTTCCAAATCAATAAAGGAGTATGTCAAGGCTGTATATTGTTACCCTACTTATTTAACTTGTTACTTATTTAACTTATATGCAGAGTAGATCATGGGAAATGATGGGCTGGATTAAGCACAAGCTGGAATCAAGACTGCTAGGAGAAATATCAATAACCTCAGATACGCAGATGACACCACCCTTTTGGCAGAAAACAAAGAAGAACTAAAGAGCCTCTTGATGAAAGTGAAAGAGGAGAGTGGAAACGTTGGCTTAAGACTCAGCATTCAGGTAACTTAAGATCATGACATCTGGGCCCATCACTTCATGAAAAATAGATGGGGAGAAAAGGGAAACAGTGAGAGACTTTCTTTTCTTGGGCTCCAAAATCATTGCAGATGGTGCTTGCAGCCATGAAATTAAAAGACCCTTGCTCCTTGAAAGAGAAGCTATGTCCAACCTAGACAGAATATTAAAAACCAGAGACATTGCTTTACATACAAAAGTCCATCTGGTCAAAGCTGTGGTTTTTCCAGTAGTCATGTATGGATGTGAGAGTTGGACTATAAAGAAATCTGAGCACTGAAGAATTGATGCTTTTTAACTGTGGTGTTGGAGAAAACTCTTGAGAGTCCCTTGAACTGCAAGCAGATTCAACCAGTGCATCCTATAGGAAATCAGTCCTGATTATGCACTGGAAAGAGTGATGCTTAAGCTGAATCTTGAATATTTTGGCCACCTGATACAAAGAACCAATTCTTTGGAAAAGACCCAGCTGCTGGGAAAGACTGAAGGCAGAAGAAGGGGACAACCATGGATGAGATGATTGGATGACATCACTTACTGAATGGATATGAGTTCGGGTAGGCTCCAGGATTTGGTGATGGACTGAGAAGCCTTACATGCTGCAGTCCATGGTGTTGCAAAGAGTTGGACACAACTGAACAACTGAAATGAACTGAATGAGCTGAATGGTCTAGTGGTTTTCCCTACTTTTTCCAATTTAAGTTTGAATTTGGCAATAAGTAGTTCATGATCTGTGCCACAGTCAGCTCCCAATCTTGGTTTTGCTGTGTAAAGATTCTCCATCTTTGGCTGCAGACAATATAATCAATCTGATTTTCATATTGACCATCTGGTGATGTCCATGTATAGCGTCTCCTCTTGTGTTATTGGATGAAGTGTTTACTGTGACCAGTCCATTCTCTTTGCAATTTCTGTTAGGCTTTGACCTGGTTGGTTTTGTACTCCAAGGCCAAATTTTCCTGTTACTCGAGGTATCTCTTGACTTCCTACTTTTGCATTCCAGTCCCCTGTAATGAAAAGAACATCTTTTGGGAGCATTAGTTCTAGAAGGTCTTGTACATCTTCATAAAAATTGTTCATCTTCAACTTCTTCAGCATTACTGGTTGGGGCATAGACTTGGGTTACTGTGAAATTGAATGAATTGCCAGGAGAGCTGAGAAGTGACCTCTAGGGCCAGCGAGTGAATTCATCCTTCCTAAGGGAGAAGTTTGGCTGGTTTGACTCCAAGATGGCAGAGTAGAAGGATGTGTGCTCATCTTCTCCTGAGAGAACTCCAAAATTACAACTGACTGCTGAATAACCATTGACAGGAAAATGTTCGATCCCACCAAAAAAAGATACCCTACATCCAAGGGCAAAGGAGAAGCCCCAGAAAGATGGTAGGAGGGGCAAAATTGCAGTTAGAGTCAAACCCCATTCCTGCCAGAGACACTTGGAGGGCTCAAACAAACCTTGTGCACACCAGGACCCAGAGACCCCCAGAGACTGAACCAGAACTGTGTTTGAGTGTCTCCTGGAGGTATGGGTCAGAAGTGGACTGCTGCAGAGGTAGAGACTCTGGGTGTAATAGACCTGGGTATGGCCTAAGCCCTCTTGGAGGAGGTTGTCATTAACCCCACCCTAGAGCCTCTAGACCTTACACAGGAGTGGGGTAACAGACTCTTGGAGGGCACAAACAAAAGTCTGTGCAGTGGCAGCCTCCAAATTAATATGTCCAGACCAAACTTCTACACCTTTTTTTTTTGCTGGTTGGTTGGTTTAAATTAATTGATATATTTTTGGCTGTTCTGTGTCTTTGTTGTTGGACTCAGGCTTTCTTTAGTTGTTGTGAGCAGGGCATACTCTCTTGTTGAGGTGCACAGACTTCTAATTGGAGTGACTGTCTTGTTGTGGAGCAAAGGCTCATTAGTTGTGACACATGGGCTTAATTTTCTAATGGCATGTGGAATATTCCCAGACCAGGGATCAAACCTATGTCCCTTGCTTTGGCAGCTGGATTCTCAAACACTGGACTGCCAGGGAAGCTTTGATGCCACATTCTTCACATTTACCTCCTTGACATCTCTAGTAGGACATCTCCTAGAAGTCTCGAAGTCAGCATATCTAAAACTTTGTTCCATATCCTCCCACACGGGGAACACCAATCATTACCCCCATCTCAGTTGATAGCAACTCCATCAGTCTGGCAGCTGAAGCCAAAATATTTTGGAATAATCTTTGCCCCTTCTCTTTTTCTCATCCAATCATTAAATAAATTCTCTTGGATATATCTTAAAATATATCTAGAATCTAAGTACCTCTCATCCACTTTTTTGCTCCTGCTGTCACATTTTGTTGCTACCACTGAGATAACTCACCACCATTTTTCATCTGCACCATTTCCATAGCCTCTCATGTGGTCTCCCTCTTTCCACCGTTACTATCAAGTTTATTCTTCATATAGTGGCTTAAGCAATTCTGTTAAATTGTCGATCATATCATGTCACTCACCTCTTACCTCTGTAGTGGAGTCCTATTACCCTCAAAATAACATCCAGAATCTTTACTCTATGGCCTGTGAGTCTTCCCTTAATTTAGCCCCTGTTTTCTTCTATAAGCTTAGTTCCTGCCAGCCTCCCCTTTGTCCATTCCTTCCTTGAACATGAAAACCCACTTGATCTCTGATGTTGATTGTGCTATTGTCTCTGCTTAGAACTGTCTTCCTTCAGATATTTGCGTAGCTTGCTCACACATTTTATTTAGACCTCTGCTCAAATTTCACCTTCTGAAATAGATATTACATCTCACTGCTAACTATTGTTAGTGCTAACTGTGATAGTACCTTGTCTCCCTCCATCTCTTATGTGGCTTTATTTTTATTCATTATACTTACAGTGCCTGATTGTTATGAATTTTTATCTCTCTTTTAGTCTGTTTTCCCAAATAGAACATAAATGTCATGAGGACATAGCCTTTCTCTAATTTCCTGAGTCCTAGATCCATGCTTAGAATCCAAAAGGTGATTACTAAACATCTAAAGGAAAGAAAGAATGAAGGGGCTCTGTACAAATGCACTATATACATACTGCTATAGTCTTTTCTAAAATAAAATTGTAATAGTCTTTTTGGATTGGACTGAATGACCAGTTTTCTTTGATATTTGATGTTAGTTTTAAGTTAGACTGTGAAACAGCTACTAAAAAATGTGAGAATCAATGATGGAAGAGAAAATAAAAGTCATCTGCATCAGTTATCACCTTCTAGCCTGCACTGCACTTAGGCAACGTCCATCTTTATTGAAGATTTGTCTTATTTTTACAGCTCTCAGCATTTCACCACCTCGACAGGACTCCGTATCCAACATTTAATTATTCTGTCAATTGAGCATCTAATTTTTTTTTAAGGCAAATCAGATTTAATCACTACATTTTAAGCTTATTTCTTTTTGGAGATCTTCTGATAAATAGAAAATTAATTTTGTGTCCAAAATGCTTAGGTAGATTAGCCTGACTATTCAGTACAGAAGTACATAGTAGGAACACTAATGCTCGTTGAATGTTGTTGATTGAATCATATGTAAACAAGAAAGAATTTTTTAAGCATTTCATTTAGTTTAGATTTTGTTGTTTTAAGTTTTTATCATTTCTTTCTGTTCATTTAATTATTTTTGCTTTACATGCTCTTTTTTCCTACCAAACACAGACATCAAATGTTCACATAGAAAATGAACACTAACTTTAAAATAATCATCCAAAGTTTTGCATGTCAAGGTAATAGATCACCTCAGTGTCATGTTATAGTTTTAGATAATAGCTTTTCTGCTTGGCTCTGGAGACCCTCAACATAAATCTACTTGAGGATGGGTTAGAATGAAGTTGACAGGGCAAGTAGAAGAGGAACACAGGAGAAAAATTATGTCTGGAAGTTGATAGTCACTTTCTATGTATGTTTGTCACCTTGGAAAAGACTGAGGAGAGGATGGTATCTCTTTATAATTCATTTTTTTTATAATGTGTTAAGATGAACCCAAATAAATGATCAGCCATAACGGTGAGAGTAGGGCTGCCGTTTGGGGATTGCATTGCTGAAGTCAGTCACAGAGGCCTACTTCCAGGATAGGAAAGCCTAATCCAGTATTTTTCGTTGAATGGTGTGTGGTTTACTTTTGATAAGTAATAAATACACTAAAATAAAAATAATACATATTGTAAAAAAGTAAAACTATGGGTTTTGTAAAAACAAAACCAAAACACCATGATGCCACCATCTAGATAGAATTGTTACTGTCTTTGTACTTCCTTCCTGTCTTTCTTCTATGCATATTTTAACATAATAATGAGAGTAGTATTATCCTCTATAATTATGGATCATGACTTTTGATTACTATTACTGTATGCACTCAGTCCTTAAAATTTTAATTTTAATAATCACATAATATCTTATATTTTATCAAGGTGTATTAATTTGTCTAGCCATTTACTAATTGGGAATATTTTGGTTACTTTTAACATTCAGTGTTAAACTTTTTTGCACAAAACCTTTCAATTATTTGGGAGGAGAAGTTTCTTTTTAAAACGAAGACTGTAAGGCAAATGTTCTGAAAACTTGTCTTCTTACGAGTAGTGAATATTTTAGTCTCATGCAGTCTTTGTAATTTTATTTTAGATTGCCAATTTGAATATATAAATTGCTATTTGAATCTTATTATTTTTGTGATTCATTTAACTTTGCTTACTACCAGTGTTGAACATTTTCTCGTGTTTACTAGCATTTGTGTTACTTCTTTGGAGACGTTTTCATATAATATGTCAGTTTATTTGGGTTTTAGTATTTATATTCCTTCATAAATAGTTTCTCTAGTCAAGATAAGACTGTCTGGTTCACCATCCATTTCATTTTCTTGTTTATCAGTTTAACTCAGTACTATAGAATGCTAAAGAAATGTTTAAGTCCATGTAGCATACAGTGGCTTTAAAAATATTCTTTTTTAAGCCCTATTCAAACATTTTCTAAATAAAATACTAAGAATCTTTTTATTTATAGGCAATTCTTTATAACCTAGATTTATTTTATAAGATAAATCTTTTTGTATTTGCTGTTTGAAATCAAGTAAAACATGGTTCTCTGTTCATACTTTATATATTTTTCTTAATTCACACCTTGGTCACACACACATGCACACACACATACACACAAATTTCCCATTTATTTACTTATCTTACTTTTTAGAAAAGGATAAAAATTAAAATAGTAGTCGTATAAATGTCATGCTTAATATAAAATATATGTGTTTAGTTCTTTCTTTTAAATGAAGGGATGTGATATTTTGAAAGGAGAGAGTGAATAAAGGTGAGGATGTTGAAATTTTGGAGAATTAGAGAATAGAAAGTTTTTGTCTTGTTTCTATATGTTAAATATGTAAGTTGCAAATATTTCTGTGGCTGAGCATTTTTAATAGAAAATCCTCTTTGAGCTATGGTAAAATTAAAAATCTTGTTCTAAATTAGGAGGATACAGATACAATGAGTACCATAGAGAATTATCAAGAGGAACCCCCAGAGAATAACTGAGCAACTTGTGACCCACCTGTGGGACCCCCAACTTCTCTGTCAACTATGAACACAAACGCAAAAAGAAAATCCATGTGTGTGAAGAAATTTATATCTTATATTTACAGTAGCATTTCCTTTCCTACAGATTTAGTAATCAAATCTAGGCTGGCAAATAAAGAAGGATATCCATTTTATGAATCAGTTATGATGTTCTCGATTAAGGACTGCAAATACTTAACCCCTTACAGAGGATTACAGATCTAACAATGGGTGGATCCAGATTCAAACCCAGGTCTGACCCCAGGAATCATGGTCTTTAACAAATCCAAGGTGTTTTTATCATAAGTCCTATTCTATCATACAAGTCATCAAGGAAACAGAGGAAAAAGGAAAGAAAAAAAGATTATCCTATTATCCTAAAGTAAGCAGCTGAAGAGTATAAAGAATCAAAACAGTAAATCACAGAATTAGAGTTTTGTTTTTGTTTTTTTTTTTGTATGAGAGGAGACTTCCACTTAGAAGAGGGATAAATTGGCAGTAAAGCCATGGAGCAAAGGGTGAACTTTGTACATCCATAGGGATGTGATGTAATTGGTGGTCCCTTGAGTTCTCCAGTCTATAACTTAAATAGTACAGCATCCCATTATGGAAAAACCATAGCCATCTGGTCTTCCTGGCTCTAAGGTGCAACCTGCAATGTAATTTCAGAAATGCATTAGAGCTGGGAGACTGAATCTCAGGGAAAATCAAGTTTGGTCAGCTGACAAAGTTAATTTGGTGCTTCATCATTGTACTGGCCAGCTCTTGTCATAGAAGCAGCTCAGTCCTTTGAAATTGTTCAGTCTGGGAAGAAAACAAAAAACACAGAAGCACGAAGATATGAAGGAGAGGCATACCTTTTCATCCCCCTAAATTTAACCAGCACTGTGTGTTTTCAAAACAATTAGATTAGGGATTTTTTTGTCTGTATTTTAAAAAAGAATAATGTCT
Organism: Cervus canadensis; assembly: GCF_019320065.1. Classification (NCBI taxonomy): domain Eukaryota; kingdom Metazoa; phylum Chordata; class Mammalia; order Artiodactyla; family Cervidae; genus Cervus; species Cervus canadensis. The sequence goes on from NC_057400.1 coordinate 47,563,476, forward strand.
ACATCATTTCTGTTAGATAATGCTTATTATTATAGAATACAATAAGAGGGGCAAGGGTCAAAGTGTATTTTGCATATAAGTTTGATGCAAGGTCAAAAAGCCCAATTTTTAAAATGTCTTGCTCAACAAAATTTGTTCAGTGTAGCAGCAGTACAATTAGATAGTTCAATTCATGCCATATATGCAGTTTCTAAAAAGAAAAGGGGAAAGAAAGGTGAAAGAAGGAGGGGAGAGAGAAAATAAAAGGAAGGAGAATGAGAACAAGAAAGAAGGAAATTAGGGAGGGAAAGAGAATAAAAGAAAAAGGAAGAGTAGCATGATAATAATCAAAGAATGTTTAAATGGTATCAAGTCAACTGAGCTGTTTGTTATTTAAAAAGACATAATTTATTTTTTGCAAATTAGACTTTAAAAGAGTATTTTTGTCCTAAAGTGGTAAGTGTGCAAAAAGAAAATAGGTAGTCTCATCATCATTAATGTTGCTCCAGAAAGTCTCCTGAACTGTATCTGAATTATCCTTCAGGGTCACTCATTTCCCTTCCTTTCCTGCCTTACTGCAGCCCTTAAGGAAAACAGCTGTAGTGTTAAGAGAAAAGGATGTGTTTGTATGTTGAAAGTACGGGGAAGGGAAAGGAAAATATGCAAGAAAAATAAAACATTTCTGGTCCCTTTTGCACGAGGAAGACTCCAGGAGTGTTAAGAATCCTGTGAGACCCGTCACACCCAGGCTCTTGCTCCCTACTGCCCTGACTGCAGGGACTGAAGAATCGGGAGTCCACCCAGCAAAGGTGCAGAAAAAGTGAAAATTTTAGCTGCCTTTTCCTTCAGCACTGTGAACACCCTATTTTGGAAGGTAGTCTTGATTTACCTACTTCTGGATGAACCTGAGTTTCTAAAAGTCTACTGAGAATTTCAGGTCACTAATGGAAATAATTGAAGACTGACACGGTCAACCAGAAGAGAGAGAAAAAAAATTATAGTATCTATATATGCAGTGTGTCTCTGAGAGAACCAAACGAAGTGTTGGCAGGAAGAGATATAATCAAGAAAAGAACTTAAAATCAAGTGTTCAGTTCAGTCATTCAGTTGTGTCGACTCTTTGAGACCCCATGGACTGCAGCGCACCAGGCCTCCCTGTCCATCACCAACTCCCGGGGCTTGCTCAAACTCATGTCCATCGAATTGGTGATGCCATCCAACCATCTCTTCCTCTGTCGTCCCCTTCTCCTCCTGCCTTCAGTCTTTCCCAGCATCAGTGTCTTTTCCAATGAGTCAGTTCTTCGCATCAAGTGGCCAAAGTATTGGAGCTTCAGCTTCAAGATCAAATGAGACAGTGACTAATTATCTATACATGTTTTCCCATCAATTCTCTTCCCTTATTTCTATAAGTGGAACAACGGTCCACCCAGTGGCTGAAGCCGAAACATAGGAGCCATTCTAATTCCTCTCCTTCCCTGTCTCCAAGCCCCTCCCCTACCCCGTTACCAAACATCAACAGATTCTTGCCACTCTACCTCAAAACCTTACAACTTACATGTCACCTGTCTAAATTGTTTCCCTGCTTCTACTCCTATTGATGGTCCAAAGTAATCCAAAAATCTGTGATGTCTAGGAATCAGAAACCCTTTCCAAACTTTTCTTTAAATTCCTGGATACATGTTCTGAAATTACCTGTGCATCCAGCTTCTTGCTTCTTTTATCTACATCATGTTAATGCAGATATGCTAAGACTTAATGCTGTGTCTGGATACTGGAGAAGAAAAGATTTTTAAAACTAAATGAAAAAAAAAAAAAAACACAACTGAGGAAACTACACATGTATGCATATATATACATATGTATGCATCTGTGCTAGAGCTTCCCTGGTAGCTTAGCTGGTAAGGCATCTGCCTGCGATGCAGGAGATCCTGGTTTGATTCCTGGGTCAGGGAAGATCCCCTGGAGAAGGGATAGGCTACCCACTCCAGTATTTGTGGGCTTCCCTGGGGTCTCAGATGGTAAAGAATCTGCCTGCAATGCAGGAGGCCTGGGCTTGATTCCTGGGTTGGGAAGAATCCTGGAGAGGGCATGGCAACCCACTCCAGTATTCTTGCCTGGAGAATCCCCATGGACAGAGGAGTCTGGCAGTCTGCAATCCATGGGCTCACAAAGAGTCAGACATGATTGAGCGACTAAGTGCACAGCACATGTATCTGTCCATATATGTTTTTAAAGTGTGCATCCATATATATGTATTCTCATATATATATGTACACATATTTATATATATTTAAGTCTTGCAAATTGTAGCATTTTTGAGTATATAAAACCTGTAGTACTGATGAGAATACATGAAGGGTGTCATTATAGGCTTTCTCAATGCTCTTTCACTCTTTGTTCTGTTATTGAGTTGACTACTTAAGACTTTAACTCATTAGTGAGCACATCCCCTGAGTTCCACCCCCCCACCCCCCGCCCTGACCCCAGGTGGAGCCCTGATTTCATCACACTGTTTGCAGAAGGCAGCTTTGGTTATTCTCCAGGCTGGGTTTGCTTTGCTCACCAGTATGAAAAATTTAGAAAGAAAATAACTCCAGTTCATCCTTGTATAATTCAAATAGTATTTTAGAACATTATGTTAATCATAGAAACTGCTGAATTAAATATGAAACTGAAGAGATTTCCAACAGAAACTTCTTAAAATACTTAACTGAGGCTTTTCAGCTTTCACAAAAATTCTACACCCTGCTTTTTGAGCCCTGATAGGTAATACGGTTGATGCCAGATGAAAGAATGTAAGTGTAATTTATTCATCAGGTCTAACAGTACCTCAAAATCTATGTGACAAATATTTCTTGTATTCCAAACTATTATCTTATTACTGGGAAAAAAAGGAATCCAGAGGCAACATTGATTATAATTTCTGTATAGAAATATTCTGTTAATATATTGGGCTTTCCTGGTGGTTCAGTGGTAAAGAATCTGCCTGCCAATGCAGGGGACACAGGTTCGATCCCTGGTCCAAGAAGATTCCACATGCATGGAGCCTTACAAATACTGAGGCCACATGCAGCAACTGCTGAAGCCCATGCTCCCTAGAGATTGTGCTCTGTGGCAAGAGAAGCCACAGCAAAGAGAAGCCTGTGACCGCAGCTAGAGGAAAGCCTGCCCAGCAACAAAGATAGCTCAGCCAAAAATAAATAAATGAAGTAAAAAATAATAGTTAATATAAAAATGGCATAAAGATAAGCATAGTGCTTTTTTTTTGGTAGTTGTTAAAGACACCATGCTAAGAATCAATGACAAATGAAAGCTGTCCAAGAAGAGTAACAAACATAGGTTAATCTCCTGAAGCTCATACGAATTAATCAGTCTCTAGTCTTTTCCCAATACTATAAACATGATTAGAATTCACAAACAGAGCTTAAGTAGAATATAGTCATTTCTTTTTTCTGTTTAAAAAAGATTTGGACTAGATCAGAGTTAGCTCTATCAGTGAAAAAAACTTTATATAATTCAATTCAGAGCAGCCAAATGAGACCTCCAAGGACAAAAAAAAAAAAAAAAATCCAAATATGCAAATATGTGTAATTTCCCAGAGTGGTACAGGTATACACTTCAAGTAAAGGTTAAACAAAAATTATTCATTATCTCAAGTAAACCAGAACAATGCATTACTTTTCATAAACAGATTGCCTTCTTTTTAAAAAATGATGTATTTTGAGCCTCAACCTGATATGATTTATGGTACTAATATACTCTGTGAGAGGACAGAATAGTGCTGGTTATTCCCTGACATAACAGCATAAACTGTAGATTATTTAAATATGCAGAAATTGAATGATTTGCAGAGCCATAGCCATGCTCCTCTTGCATAACTGTTTGTAGTTAAGCAAAAAATAGCCTTCATTCTATTTTTACAGCTTTATTTTTGAGATGATCAGAAGGTGAGTTGAAGCACAGATAACATCATTTGGTTTACATAAAATATAAAAATGGTAAGTAATCTGATATAATTTCAAATTAAATTTAAGTCAGATAGCTTTGGGGAAAGTCATTATTTTCTGTTTTTTGAACCTTGTATAATAATCAAATCAATAAGGAATTTCTCTTTCTCCAACTGTTAGAAATCAACCATATCTCTTAAAGGAGAAAGGACATATTGAATATGATTCAGATTTCATTTATTAGGAACAAGTAGAATCTATTAGAACACATTATAGAGGTCACAAAACAGTCATTTCTCCAGTCTTGTGTTTGTAGAACCCTACTCAGCTTTCCTATGTCCAAAAAGTCGCCTTACTCTCTTTTCTGGTGGCCCCAGCACCCTAAGGTGAAATCAGTAAAAAAGAGAACCATTTAGGACAGAATTTGCTGAGGTTATCTCAATCCTGAGTTAGCTCGTTGAACGTGTGGACCAGAAAAGCACTACCACCTGTTCCTCCTCCATGTAATAGTGCCCTGCCACTAAAATTGAATGCCAGACTAGCAGACTTCTCTCCTGGAGGAAGCTTGATGGAGACATAGAAATCTCAGACCCCACTCCAGACCTATGGAAGGTGAATCTGCATTTTCAAAAAATCCCAGACTGATTGATGTGTATGTTAATGTTTGAGAGGTGCTGCTGGAAGTTATTTAGTGCTAGTGGTAAAGAATCTTCCTGCCAATGTAGGAGACACAGGTTTGATCCCTGGGTTGGCAGGGAGATCCCCTGGAGTAGGCAACCCTCTCCAGTGTTCTTTCCTGGAAAATCCCATGGATGGAGGAGCCTAGCAGCTCCTCTCAGGTAGCAAAGAGTCAGACATGGCTGAAGCAACTTAGCATGCATGGGCATGCTCAAGGCTATTTATGTAGTGACTTAGCACTCTTCCTGTAATAACCCTCATGTTTATTTGCTTTAAGTATTAAAGCTATGGATCATGTTCCTCTAATTTCAATTATGCCAGAACCAGATCCTCACATTCTGTTATGTCTTCAGTTCAGTTGCTCAGTCATGTCTGACTCATTGCGACCCCATGGACTGCAGTGCGTCAGGCTTCTCTGTCCATCACCAGCTTCCGGAGCTTGCTGAAACTCATGTCCATCAGGTCGGTGATGACATCCAACCATCTCATTCTCTGTTGTCCTTTTCTCCTACCTTCAATCTTTCCCAGCATCAGGGCCTTTACCATTGAGTCAGATCTTCACATCAGGTGGCCAAAGTACTGGAGTTTCAACATTAGCATCAGTCCTTCCAATGAATATTCAGGACTGATTTCTTTAGGATTGACTGATTTGATCTCCTTGCAATCCAAGGGACTCTCAAGAGTCTTCTCCAACACCACAGTGCAAAAGCATCAGTTTTTTTTTTTTCAGCGCTAAGCTTTCTTTATGGTCCAACTCTCACAACCATATATGACTGCTGAGAAAACCATATCTTTGACTATACAGACCTTTCTTGGCAAAGTAATCTCTCTGCTTTCTAGCATGCTATCTAGGTTGGTCATAGCTTTTCTTCCAAGGAGCAAGCATCCTTTAATTTCATGGCTGCAGTCACCATCTGCAGTGATTTTGGAGCCCGCCACAATAAAGTCTGTCAGTTTCCATTGTTTCCCCAGCTATTTGCCATGAAGTGATGGGGCCAGATGCCATGATCTTAGTTTTTTGAATACTGAGTTTTAAACCAGCTTTTGCACTCTCTTCTTTCACTTTAATCAAGAGGCTCTTTAGTTCCTCTTCACTTTCTGCCACGAGGGTGGTGTTATCTGCATATCTGAGGTTATTGATAGTTCTCCTGACTATCTTGATTCCAGCTTGTGCTTCATCCATCCCAGCATTTCCCATGATGTACTCTGCATAGAAGTTAAATAAGCAGGGTGACAGTATATAGCCTTAATGTACTCCTTTCCCAATTTGGAACCAGTCCATTGTTCCATGTCTGTTTCTAACTGTTGCTTCTTGACCTGCATAGAGATTTTTCAGGAGGCAGGTCAGGTGGTCTGGTGATCCTGCTCTTGAAGAATTTTCCACAGTTTGATGTGATGCACACACTCAGAGGCTTTGGTGTAGTCAATAAAGCAGAGTAGATGTTTTTCTGGAATTCTCTTGCTTTTTTATGATCTAATGGATGTTGGCAATTTGATCTCTGGTTCCTCTGCCTTTTCCAAATCCAGGTTGGGCAATTGGAAGTTCATACTTCATGTACTGTTGAAGTCTGACTTGAAGAATTTTGAGCATTACTTTGCTAGCATGTGAGATGAGTGTGATTGTGTGGTAGTTTGAATATTCTTTGGCATTGCCTTTCTTTGGGGTTGAAGTGAAAACTGACCTTCTCCAGACCCGTGGCCACTGCTGAGTTTTCCAATTTTGCTGGCATACTGTGTGTAGCACTTTAAACAGCATCATCTCTTAGGATTTGAATAGCTCAACTGGAATTCCATCACCTCCACTACCTTTGTTCATAGTGATACTTCGTAAGGCCCGCTTGAACTTTGCATTCCAGGATGTCTGGCTCTAGGTGAGTGATAGCATCATTGTGGTTATCTGGGTCATGAAGATCTTTTTTGTATAGTTCTTTGTATTCTGTTATGTCTTCAGTTCAGTTAAGTATAATTCAATCGCTCAGTTGTGTCCAACTCTCTGTGACCCCACAAATCGCAGCACGCCAGGCCTCCCTGTCCATCACCAACTCCTGGAGTTTGCCCAAACTCATGTCCATGAGTTGGTGATGCCATCCAGCCATCTCATCCTCTGTCATCCCCTTCTCCTCCTGCTGCCAATCCCTCCCAGCATCAGGGTCTTTTCCAATGAGTCAAATCTTTGCATGAGGTGGCCAAATTATTGGAGTTTCAGCTTCAGCATCAGTCCTTCCAATGAACACCCCGGACTTATCTCCTTCAAAATGGGCTGGTGGGATCTCCTTGCAGTCCAAGGGACTCTCAAGAGTCTTCTCCAACACCACAGTTCAAAAGCATCAATTCTTTGGCACTCAGTTTTCTTCACAGTCCAACTGTCACATCCATACATGACCACTGGAAAAACCATAGCCTTGACTAGGCGGACTTTGCTGACAAAGTAATATCTCTGCTTTTTAATATGCTGTCTAGATTGGTCATAGCTTTCCATCCAAGGAGTAAGCGTCTTTTAGTTTCATGGCTGCAATCACCATCTGCAGTGATTTTGGAGCCCCCCCAAAATAAAGTCTGACACTCTTTCCACTGTTTCCCCATCTATTTCCCATGAAGTGATGGGACCAGATGCCATGATCTTAGTTTTCTGAATGTTGAGCTTTAAGCCAACTTTTTCACTCTCCTCTTTCACTTTCATCAAGAAGCTTTTAGTTCTCTTCACTTTCTGCCATAAGGGTGGTATCATTTGCATATCTGAGGTTATTGATATTTCTCCCAGCAATCTTGATTCCAACTTGTGCTTATTCCAGCCCATCGTTTCTCATGATGTACTCTGCATATAAGTTAAATAAGTAGGGTGACAATATACAGCCTTGACGTACCCCTTTTCCTATTTGGAACCAGTCTGTTGGTCCATGTCCAGTTCTAACTGCTCCTTCCTGACCTGTATATAGGTTTCTCAAGAGGCAAATCAGGTGGTCTGGTATTCCCATCTCTTTCAGAATTTTCCACAGTTTATTGTGATCCACACAGTCAAAGGCTTTGGCATAGTCAATAAAGCAGAAATAGATGTTTTTCTGGAACTCTCTTGCTTTTTCGATGATCCAGCAGATGTTGGCAATTTGATCTCGGGTTCCTCTGCCTTTTCTAAAACCAGCTTGAACATCTGGAAGTTCACGGTTCACGTTTTGCTGAAGCCTGGCTTGGAGAATTTTGATCATTACTTTACTAGCATGTGAGATGAGTGCAATTGTATGGTAGTTTGAGCATTCTTTGGCATTCCCTCTCTTTGGGATTGAAATAAAAACCACCCTTTTCCAGTCCTGTGGCCACTGCTGAGTTTTCCAAATTTGCTGGCATATTAAGTGCAGCACTTTCACAGCATCATCTTTCAGGATTTGAAATAGCTCAACTGGAATTCCATCTCCTCCACTAGCTTTTTTCGTAGAGATACTTTCTAAGGCCCACTTGACTTAGGTAATATTAATACCAGTTGGCATCACTATCTGGTTTTTGTGGTTTTTTTCTTGTTTTTATGTTGTTGGCTCTATTCAGTGGACAGGTGTGTTTTACCTCACATGTGTCTGTTATTTCTAAAGTGCTTAAATCTAGTTTTGCTTTTAATCATTTCCCATTAAATTTAATTCTGAAGAATTAAATTATTTTCTGTATTAAGCCTTGAGAAAGAGGACGCAGGGATACTGGGAATAGGAAGTGACTTCATTCAAGCAAGGCTACCAACCAAATGGCAGCAATGGATGTTAACATTAAATCCTTGAAATGATCAGTCTTCAGTCTTGGCACTTGTAAATCAGTCATTAGAACAACCCCACATAAAAGTATTTGTCATGTTCTGTTTGTGTGAAATTCTCAACTTATTTTAAAACAGGATTATTCATTTTTGCTGAGCACTAGCATTTTTTATAGTTAATGGTCTCATTTTTTAATAGTTTCTTCATATATGTGCTTATTTTTTAACTGAAGATTGTGTACTGAGGCCTCAGTTTTCAAATATACTACTTATTTTGCTTTCTTAACCTGCATCCCTCCTTTAAGGTAGAAAAATCTATACTCCCCTTTCTGATTTTGCTCTGATTTTATGATCAGAAGGAAGCACTGTCAGTTTTAGCCTTTCTGACTCATTCTGATGGAAGATCCTGCTGCCTGTCCCAGCCATGTTGCTCTCATTTCTGTTCTCCTTCTCATCCCCAAGTATTAGTTTATTTTATAGCAGCCAACTTATATATAAACAATATCAGATGAAAATACTAAATTTTTTCTGGGTAACTTGAAGTTGCAAAAGTTGTGTGTTGGCTTTTTCCCTGTCCCACCTTTTTTTTGTAGGTATTTGATTATGTCTCACACAAGATTTAAACTATCTGCACACAGTGAAATCGATGAAAATTTGAAGTAATTTAGATTTTTCTAGAGTAATATGAGTATTTCAGTTTTGACATCTGCAAAAGCTTGAAATATTTAGAAATCGCCTCAAATTCCTGGCTCCCTTTTTATCCCTACTGACAGATTCTTCTATAATAACTGCAATAGACCTGCAGAATATTTATAAAAGGCCTTTTAGACTTTTCCATGTAATGATTGTATCACCCTCCATGAATATTTCCCAGAATTTCACCAAATTCTTATTGTGGCTACAATAAGACTGCAGTTATTTAACTCATTTCTAATTAACCTATGCTTGAATTTCCATAGTAGTGAATCTCTTTAATATGACTCATTCCGTTAAAATACAAGTGATCTTGTAGACATAGAATTTGGTTCAGAAGTCACAACACGAGGCTTTTGGTCCTAAACCTGCAATTCAGTGACTGATGTCCTGGAAGAAACCACTCGAGCTCCATTATTTTTATGGCCATATTAACACTGACACTGAACTTAGAGGGATATTTTGAAAAAACATCAAATGCTTTTTAATAAGTTCTTCTGAATCAGTGTTTGAATTAATCCAGACTATTAACTGTTTTTGCTGCTTTTATTGCTTCCCATTTTCCTTTGTACCCTTTTGAAATGTGAGACAAACATGTTTTACTTGCTGTGTTGTGTAATTGTTGTAAGATGCTTTTCCTGACTGCTATGCTAAAAGAGGAAGGATAGATCTGCCCTTTCATAATTTATCTGTATTCTATTGGTATTTTCAACAGTTTCAACAGTATTCAGTTTTCTTTGCTAACACAAGTTTCAAGATTTAAAACAAGGCTTAAGACGTGATTCTGCTATGTGTTGCCCTATTGAACAGACACAACTCTCTACAATGGGGAACCTAGATGGTGGCTTGCCTGTATGCTTGTTCTGTTAAAATGTGGGCAAGTCAGTCTGTCTTTTCCACCTGAAAATATCTGTATTTGGAAGAAAGAAAAAGCACTGGCACAGTTATTGTTATGGACAAAACTATATATAGTGACTTAGCAGCTTTACTTATTTTTTTTTTTTTTTAGCTTTACTTATTTTTATGCCAGTAAAATGAGTTGTAAATTCAGCAGAATGCTTTTATAAAAGAAGAGTATTTAGAATGACTTTAGTAATCACTGGTCTACTTATATAAATGCAGTTTATTCTCAAAGATGTCACCAGGATGTTGTTGGAAAATCAAAACCACAAAGTGGAATTCTGCTTCTTCTATCTTGTTTTTGAAAGGCATCGCTTACATATGGTAGGGGGAATCTTTTCAGTACTGTAATGTTCTAGAGATCTGTGTATAAATTGGTCTTTAGGCTTTTTCTTTTTTTAACATGAAAGGAAAGAAAGTCAGGTAGGTTCTAATACTGACGGTGACGTGTTTTACGTGCATACTGTCTCTAAATGTTACAGTCTACATTTAAAAAATACTGCAGAGTAGAACATTTTAAGTGTGAGTTTAAAGTTCTTGGTGTGGAAATAGAGCTATAAAAAATCTTATAGGAGATTTTTAAATTAAACTTTGCTATTAAAAAATTAGACTGAAAAGTAATTGATTTATTAGTTGTTATTTAATTCAGAAATGTTGGAAGAAAACTATATACTAATTATGCTCTCAGCAAGGTCAGTAACAGAAAGAAGTTTTAATTTTGGGGATTTATCCTCTAGAGTTGGGGTGTCTATTCTTGTAAATAAATAGATCATGGTCAAGGAAATCTGTGTAATAATTATTTAGAAATGCAGCAAATTTACTATTTAAATCAAATAAGACAAATTAATTTTGAGCAAGGGCTACATGGACAGGGACATGTTTGTATCAAGGCCTACATAAATTCATTTTGAACAAAAACCGTATTAACAAACTGTTGAAATTCTTTAAAAGTATTAATGTTTTGGTGGGTGAGATAAAGTGATTTCAGTATGAATGGTATTGGCATGTTTAGGAACCACATATGAATACATGTGTGGTTGTGATGAGATGGAAATTGGGAAAAGTCAAGACGAAAAATAAACTAAAAAGACTCTTTTAGAAAAAGGAACTAAAGAGCCTCTTGATGAGTGTGAAGGAAGAGAGTGAAAAAGCCAGCTTAAAACTCAGTATTCAAAAAACTGAGATCATGGCATCCAGCCCCAATACTTTATGGCAAATAGGAGGAGAAAAGGTGGAAGTAGTGACAGATTTTCTCTTCTTGGGCTCTAAAATTACTGCAGATAGTGACTGCAGCCATGAAATTAGAAGACAATTGCTTCTTGGCAGGAAAGCTATGACAAACCTAGACAGTGTGTTAATAAGCAAAGACATCACTTTGGTGATAAAGGTTCATATAGTCAAGGCTTTGTCTTTCCAGTAGTCATGTACGGATGTGAGTTCTGGAACACAAAGAAGGCATAGTGTCAAAGAATTGATGCTTTCAAGCTGTGGTGCTAGAGAACACTCTTGAGAGTCCCTTGGACAGCAAGGAGATCAAACCAATCAATCTTAAAGGAAATCAATCCTGAATACTCACTGGAAGGACTGATGCTAAAGTTGAAGCTCCAATAATTTGGCCACCTGATGCAAAGAACTGACTCGTTAAAAAGAGCCCGATGCTGGGAAAGATTGAGGGCAAAAGGAGGAGGAGGTAATAGAGGATGAGATGGTTGGATGGCATCACTGACTCAATAGACGTGAGTTTGAGCAAACTCAGGGAAAAAGTGAAGGACAGGGAAGCCTGGCGTGATGCAGTCCATGGGGATCTCAAAGAGTTGGACACGACTTGGCAACTGAACAGCAATAACAACAAGAGAAAAAGATAAAAATGGATATTTAAAAAACAAGAAAATAAAAATTGTGAGAAAAGCAAATTGACCATTTGAGTTTTTTTGAGGGTTTGGTAATGGAGCGTTAAGCTGTACTTAACTTTAAACAAGTTCCTGTACCTGAGTGTTTCATTTTCTGTGCAAAATGAGATGTTGACCATTTAACTCATCATCATTTATAGGATAAGAGACAGACTAGGGGAAAAAAGGAGTACTAGGAAAGGTGCTGACTGGGAGTTAGGAGAATAGCATACAGTCTCAGTACAACCTGTGACTTTGAACATGGTGCTTCACCACTTTCTTCTTTCTGTAGGGACTGTACCTATCATAAGTGTGGGTACAAGCAATGGAGAGCCAGATATACACTGGCTATAAGAAAATGCAAATTTTTTTTTTTAACCTAGAAAGAACGTCCTCAAATATCTCAAGGTTAATGCAGTGGCTCAAAAGTGTCTGTAGGACAAGAGCAGAAAACAGAATTGTGATTGACTTTGATCAGATTTGATCTAGCGCCTGGCCAGATGGGTACATTGTCTGCCCTTACAAATGTCAAGAAAAGAACAGTGGCTTTTATTTTTTTTTTCTTTTTCATTTATTTTTATTAGTTGGAGGCTAATTACTTCACAACATTGCAGTGGGTTTTGTCATACATTGACATGAATCAGCCATGGAGTTACATGTGTTCCCCATCCCGATCCCCCCTCCCACCTCCCTCTCCACCCGATTCCTCTGGGTCTTCCCAGTGCACCAGGCCCAAGCATTTGTCTCATGCATCCCACCTGGGCTGGTGATCTGTTTCCCTATAGATAATATACATGCTGAAGAAAAGAACAGTGGCTTTTAAATGGCCAATTAACATTGCCAACCACAAGGATCCAGTAGACCCTGACCTGGGGATTGTAAGTGAGAGGTACCCAGAGTTATTCACACTCAAAGTTAAGGGCAGAGGCCTCCCAGTCTATAGGCATCTGATACCAACTGAAATGAGTGGGCCAAACAGCAAGTCAGAGGGAACAGTGCTTCACAAGACTGCTCTCATTTCAAAACTGGACACAAGTTTAGAGGTCTCTAGGACCATCTCATTTCAGACCGGCTACAAATTCATAGTCCCCACAGATTCCTGTGGGTTCAGAAATTCACTAGAATAACTTAGAATTCAAATAAGTGCTATAGCTAAGTAAGTGCTATAGCTACATAGCTAAAATGACTATTTTATTACAGTATAAGGATATAAACTAGAACCAATCAAAGGAAGAAACATAAGGCAAAGTCGGGGAGCAGGCCAAACCCAGTATTCCACTCATCTTCCCCGGTAGAGTATTGGAAGCTATTCGCTCCTCCTACTTATTCTGTGAGACTTCATAACTCAACAAGTCAGAGTATTGGCAATCAGGAAAGCTTCCTTCCGACTTGGTGCCCGGAGTTTTTATTGAGGTTAAATCATGTACTGCCATGCATGGTAACTTTTAGTCTCTAACCCCTCCTGGAGATTCTAGATGATACTTACAGTTTCTGATTCCTCCAGAGGTAGAGATTGTGATTCCTAAGCCCAACGTATCACATTGTTAGACTATCTGGTGACCAAAGCCCCTAGGCAAACAGATACTCCTGTCAGACAGAGATCACTTCCCAGTAGCAAAGGGTAAGGGAAGGACCACTCTTGGGTTACAGTTAATCCTTCACTATTGCTATTTAGTCACTAACTCATGTCTGACTCTTTTGCGACTTCATGGACTATAGCCCACTAGGCTCCTCTGTCCATGGGATTTCTCAGGCAAGAATATTGGAGTGGGTTGTCATTTCCTTCTCCAGGGGGTCTTCCTGACGCAGGGATCGAACCCTTGTCCCCTGCATTGGCAGTCAGATTCTTTACTGCTGAGTCACTAGGGAAGCCAAATCCTTCACTACACAGAGGGGATTGAAATGAAGGTCTGGCACAGCTCTCATATATAATTCTGGCATTCAGATACTTCACCAATTTATAGTGTTAGATTCCTGCTTAATTTAGAACAGCCCTTTCCATGACACTGCTATAATTTTTTTTGACCTTGAACTTTTTCTACCACTCGAATCTTCCCCTGTGGTGCAATCAAGCATCTTCTAACACCACCAGCCTAGAGGAGTGTAAAGCATTCTTAGCACCAGAAAACAACGGTCATTTCACCAGAGCATTTCTGCATTGGGCCATGCCTGCTAAAGGTGAAGATGAATCCTCATTGATCTGGCCATGCCCCAGCATTCCACATTAGTCCTGGACTCTGGGACTAAGACTCCGCGAGCTGAGCACACAGGCTGCTGGAATGATCTCTTACGAACTCAGACAGCCGGGCTATAGCTGTGTTGGCTCTTCTCGGTGCCTACAGCGTTGCTCTGCCTCAGATATCATCCTGCTGTTGATGCTCTTTTCTTGCTATTACAGAAACCTCCACCTGGGGAGCTGCCAGATCTCTTACCAGATTATTCAGTGGTCATTTCGTTTGCCACATAACTGTCCTGTCTGGTCCATTGACACATTAAAATCTTTGTCAAATCCGTAAGTAGGAAGAGGAGACCTCTGGTTCTCTACATTATTTTCTTGTGATTCCTACAAACGAAGAAACAAACAAAAATTGCCTTTGGTAAAACTGAGACCCAAAGAGTTAAGTGATTGGGTGAAAACCCCAGAGGTGGTGAGTGGCCACACCAGAAGAGGAATCAAAGTACTATGACTTCTTTGCCAGCTTCCCCTAGGCTGCCTGCCAAAAAGAGTTGAGTCCAACCATCTTTGCTGGGTGAAATTTTCTGCTTGCAGGGGCTCGTGAAGCATCAAATCAACAACCTCTAAATGACAGTTTTCACTGGCTGTGTGCACCAGGGTCAAAAATCCCTGAGGAAGGAGACCTCTCTCTTTATGACTCTGGATCTGTAAACCTTTCTCTAGATCAGTGATCTAATTTAATTTTTTAAGTGTTAAACTCTTGAACCCTTTCCATTTTATAAAGTTACTGGGTCCGGCTCTATCCGTCTGCTTTTACCCATGATGGAATTATAGTTTTTGATCAGTTAAAGGGGCTAGCTCTCATTTTACAGCTGAGAAAAGGAAGTGGAGAGAGAGAGACAGCAACTGTACCTAATTAGTGAGAGAGCCGGAGTGAAAGCCCAGATCCCTCTTCTCTCTGCCCACTGTATTCTAGGGGCATGTTTTTAATCTTCTGCCTAGAGAAGGAGAAAGAAAACAGAAATCAAGCTTAGCAGAAACTCCCCATCCCTCCTATGCCCACCAGTGACCCAGTGGTCATTCTTCTTTTTTCACTCTAATAAATGCTTAAAGACTCCAGTTCCAAGAAACCTATGACCACATGACTAAGTTCTGAAAAATGAGAAGTAAATAGAATTCGAATGTTTTTTTAAGTGGAGCAGGCCCTTCTTGGTCCTTTCCTCCTTTCTGTTACCTGTAATGTAGATGTGTGATTGAAGCGGTAGCAGCCAGTAGTGTTGTGGGAAATAGACAGCATCAGACAGGAAGAAGCTGGGGTCTGACCCTAAGAAGATGCCATACCTTGTGTGTGTGTGTGTGTGTGTGTGTGTGTGTGAGAGAGAGAGAGAGAAATTTTCATCTTAAATCTGAAATTGAATTTTTGGCAGTCTCTCAGTTGTATCCGACTCTTTGTGACCCATGGACTGTAAAGTCCATGAAATCCTCCAGGCCAGAATACTGGAGTGGGAAGCCTTTCCCTTCTCCAGGGGATCTTCCCAACCCAGGGATCAAACCAAGGTCACCTACACTGCAGGCAGATTCTTTACCAGCTGAGCCATAAGGGAAGCCCAAGAATACTGGAGTGGGTAGTCTATCCCTTCTCCAGTGGATCTTCCTGACCCAGGAATAGAACTGGGGTCTCCTGCATGGCAGGCAGATTCTTTACCAACTGAGCCATCAGGGAAGCTAATCTGAAATTAACTTACTCTTATTTGGGTTTTCTGATACACACAGCCAAACCTATCCAACTAAATTTCTAGGATTAAGGTAAATCTAAAAGGCAAGGTAGATCTAAAGCTTGAATGGGCTTTATTATTATTACCATTATTATTTGTCTTTTGTTTCCTAAGTAACATTTAGTATCTCCTGTTCAGAAATATATTTCATCCAGTTCAGTCCTACCTCTCATTTTGTATTATTCATCATCTACAACCCATGTTCACACTGAATAATTTATGATTTTGTCTTAGTATTTGTTTCCCAAAGGTATAAATTATCCAATAGTTGTAATCTCCTTGATTTCAAGATCCAACTGCTTCTTAGAGTTATTTATAGTTTCTAACTCTGTACTACTGCATAAGCCTGTCAGTAAATACTTAAGAGCATTGTATTGTTCAGTTGTTAAGTCATGTCCAAATCTTTGTGACCCCATGGACTGCAGCTTGCCTGCCTTTCCTGTCCTTCAGAGCGTTGTATTAAATGAATCAGTAATGCTTGTTATCAATGTAAATTATTCATAGTAGTTAAAACCACTCATGTGTGTGTATGTGTAAGTACGTGCTGCTCACGAAGTTGAGGCAGGTTATTAAATAGCCGTATTTTACATAGAAGGAAACAGAATCAGAGGAGTTCATAATCTGCAAATAGCCTTCCTAGGATGCTCTGAAAGAGAGAGAACTAGAAGCAAACCCCAGCATTTATGACACTCAGATTTCTCCACTGCACCCTGCTGTCTTAAATTTACAAATAATGTTTTATGTATTCTCAGATGGGGTCCCTACTATCTGGATCTAAGCATTAAAAACACTAATGTGATCACTCCTTCATATTAGCAGATAATTATCCCCTCCCTTTACTGTGTTTCACGTCCCAGAGACGGTGGCAGAGTGAGTTAGCCAAACACAGCACACACGCTTCCCCCACCCCTAGCATGAAGCTAGCACTGGAAAGTGATGACCAGCTTCTCTCCTTGCCTATGATACCATTCATTCTCACACTTAAGTGGTCTGGGGTCCACTCACAGTAGACATTAATGCCAATCAGTGACTTTTATATAGTCAGAGACTGTGAATCTAGGTGATTTGAAAACCATATAGAAATGTGCTTCTTCTCCCTACCTAATTATGGCCTCATATATTGTTAGCATTAAAACTCATAATTTCACTTTTTTGTTTTAGTGTTTGTATTAAGCTATTTCAGAACAGAAGTGGTTCCAAAGGAAAAATATCTGAAACATACTCTTCAGTACTCCTCATCTCTGTGCTAATTAATGATCTATCAGACCTTCCTTTCCATTGGATATGTTTTCAATAATTTTTAAGGTTTTGGGTTTCCAAGTCTCAATTTTCAACTCTAGTCTTGAATTATCTATAGTAATATTTTCTTCTTTGTTATGAATCTACATATCTTACCATCCACTCAGAATTAATCATAGCAGATGGTTCTAATCTCAAAAGTAAATATCCCATCTCTTTGTATTACTATCCATGGAGGAAGTGGGAGAAAGCAGATGAAATAGGCAAGATAATCTCAGATAATGCAGTAATTTTGTTCAGTGCATACCCTTTCTGAAAAAAAATATTATTAACTACATTTATTATCCTTAGATGAAAGTCTGAGTACTGAGGGAAAGGGAAGAGTCATGGAGTTCAAAGCATACATACTGAATTTTGTGATCTGAAATGCAGTATATCTCTGAGAACTTGCTTTTCTTTTAATAGTAGACAGCGGCAGTATGACCAAGAACAAAAAACCAACTCCAAGTATTCTTCTACCGTAATAGGGATGGTATTTCAAACCCAAAAAGCTGAGTCAATTATATATTATCAGTGTGGAAAAGTAGAAATTGCATGGTTATCTCCTGGAGTTTGAAAAGCTGAAGCTATTTTTCAGTATCCTGAAGTCTTGATGTCTTTGGTCATAGAGTGAGAAGATATGAAGTTGAATTTAGGGGTTATTGACTCCTCACCAGACCCTAGCAAGTGTGGGAAAAGCATTTGCAGTGGGCCCTGGTGACCTATTGTGGCAAACAATTGCAACATCTTAGTGACTTACCACCTGAAACTCTGTCACCCCTGTCATAGTCCAGTGAGGACTGGTGTGAGGTTCAGCTCTACAGTTGAACAGGAGCCCATGTATCTTTGATCTAGTGACCCTACCATTGCCCATGGTGTATAGAGCTCTTCTAATGCTTCAAGAAAAGAAAGGATGGAGAACATGGAAGATTCTATAGGGAGTTTGTAGGCTAGACACACACGTGGATTATCTGTTTCTGTCCACCTGCCCATTTGCCAGACTTTAGTCTTAACACACACCTAACTGTAAGGAAGGCTAGAAAATGTGCTCTACTTGTGAGCCCAGGAGGAAAAAAAAGAAGAGTTTTGGTGAACAGCTTGCCAGAATACTTATGAGCAGGGAAGGAGTCAGGATACAGAAAAGGAGGAAAAGGTAAAGGTATAATAAATAAGCAAACAATCGACTGATTAAGACAGTAGGAGGTAAGATAAGAAGGCATTGGTGGAGGTGTTGCCTTTAAATAAAGAGGAAAGGATCACATCCTCTGGGACTAGAGAGAGGTCGTATAAGTTCTAATGGGCACTTTATGGAGGACTCCACAGCTACAACATTTTATTCTAATCTCCAGAGGAACTCATGAAACAGACAGCAGATCCAAAAGCAAGATCACCAAATGGAGTGGAGTCTGTGTGTTGCATAAAGGCATCCTGCTAAGAAAGCAAGAAGGGATGAGAGTCAGCTATTGGTCAGATCTCTAAACTGTGTGCATCCTCCCAGAAGAGGGGTGCATTTTCCTTAACACAAACTCACTTTGTGCCTGCTTCTGCTAAGTCGCTTCAGTCATGTTCGACTCTGTGTGACCCCATGGATGGCAGCCCACCAGGTTCCTCTGTCCACGGAATTCTCTAGGCAAGAATACTGGAGTTAGTTGCCATTTCCTTTTGCCTGAGAGGCTAGCAATCACCTGGAGAGAAAGCACCTTTTCCTAAATTCACACAAAGGTACCATATGGGTTAACAGTGTCCCCATTCAAAATTAGGGGTGACCTGTACAGACTTAAGCAGATTTATAAGAAGCGTGCCTCCCCTGTTTGTGGGTCTGGGAACATTCTGGAAGGAACATTGGAGAAGGGTCATGATGTTCTCAGATCTGGGTCCTTACATTATAGCTTTGCTATTTTATTTGAGTATTCCTTTTTCCAGTTTTACAGACAGACTGTGGAACAATTCTGTCATGTATAAGGATTTTAAAGACTTATTTTGAGGAGGCTGTTTGTTCTTCTTAAAACCTTGCCTTTGTTGCTAGTTACTGCTAGGATCTCGTAGCCACACGGATTTTGCTAGCAATGGAAAATTTTTAGTGCTGGAAGTGAATAGAAGTGAATGGAAGTGAATAGATCTCTGCGATGACCTAGAGGAGTAGGATGAGAAGAGAGAGGGAGACTCAAGAGGGACAGGACAGTTATGACTGAGCCATGTTGTACGGCAGGAACCAAGCACCAAGTTGTAAATCAGTTTCCCTCCAATTAAAAAAGTAAAGAAGTAGATCAAACTTTGCCCCTAACTAGGTGACCTTGAGAGTCTTTGCACGTCTTGGACCCTGCCTTGCCTCGACTCTCATTGTGTTAGTACCGACAGTTCCTTGAGAAGATGATTACCAATGTCCCCTTCAGTTCTGACATTTCTAGATTCTAGGGGATGTAGCAAGCATGACAGTTTAGACAAAGATATTTTCATATAAAAACTTAGGAAACCCATAAGTATACAACCTTGCATGTATAAGTTTTAATGAAAATAAATAAAACAGCCTATTTAGAATACAAAAATAAAATACCTTTGTAAAACTTACGTAAACTACTTAGCATGATTATAAGCAGATAAAATGAAATAAATATACAGCATGAAGTTTAGTCTGTGAATATATGTGTGTGTATATAATACAATATATATTAAAACAGTGTTTATCATACAGTAAACACAGTATAGGTATATACCACTGTTTTTATTACTACTACTACTATTATTAACATTCTTTCCTCACTGGGACCACTATTACAATATAAGCACTCCAACTGTAATAAAAAAAATTCGTCAGGACTCTTAGTGGAGTTTGGAATGTATTTCTTCATTCTGATGTGGATTTGACCTTCTGCAAGGGCATTAGTGAGCCCTTACTGAAATTTTCCCTTTGGAAAAACCGTTTAGAATGACAAAGAATATTAAAACAGCTTGGGTTTCCAGGAAAGATAGTCTATTTATGTTTTAGTCGTACCATATATATTTGCTGTTTTCAGATATGTGCTTCAAGTCCTTGAATCTCTTCACTGGTCACCTTTGTCTCTCATTTCTTATTCCTTAATAGCAGTCCTAATCAAGCCTTCAGTAATTGATTGTGTTGTTAAACATCTTTAAGGGGGTTACTGTCTTATCCCTGATTACATGACCAAAACATATCATCAAATATTTATTGTATCATCATTATTAAGATATATAATCCCTATACAGAGAATTTTTAAGCTACCCTAGTAGATTTTGAAAGGTTTCAAGGCTAACCAACTCCACAACAAAAACTTAGCATAGAAGCTATTCATCTCAGGAAAGTAAATGAGGGCAGTATTTGCATCGTGAATCTGAATGGTGGGTGGCTGAAGCATGGGTGATTAGTAATAATGTCTAGCTAACATCACCAAATGAATTATGATGTAGTGAAATTCAGGATAAAAAAATATTCAAGCTAAAAGCAAAGGAGAAGATCAAATAGTAAGAAACTTTTCTTTTCACACTAGGAAAATGAGACTCAGCATAAATGACCTTCTAAAGAGAACATAGCTGTTTAGTATCAAAACCTGGACTTAGGGGACCCTTTTCCCCTAAGCCTGACCTTGTCAGGCTTTCTATTTTATGTACCTCCAAGAAAATATGCAGAATCCTGGGGCTACGATCTAGTAGCCGGCTACTCCCAGCTGAACCTGCCAGTGGGACCTGGAAATAGTCAAAACCCTCTGGGCCTTCCATCCTCATCTATAAAATGGTAAGCCTGGACCAGACAAAAGATAAGATCCCTTTTAGCCCCAAATTGCTCTGCCTTCCTGCCATGGTTCATTTTTCTTGGTAATAGAAACCAGATCGTTTTCTCTGGCACAATTTAAACTTATAATTTCAGAACTATGGATATGAAGCTCTTAATCTTCAAGGCATTTTTTTTCTAAACACTTAAGCTGATGCAATTTTCAGAAATGCAGAAAACAAATTTTTGCAATCAGTTTTCCCAATGATTGAAAAGAAGGCAAAAGGACAGATAGGAGAGACATAATTATATGGTACATTTAGTCAACAACTGTGCAGATAAAATGTCAAAAAGTAAGGGCCTCTATCAGGCATTTTAACAGTACCCTGACTCCCCATGTTATGGATTTGTTTTTTTCTCCATGAGTTCTGTTTATTAGGAGCATGACCTCCCATCACTGGCCTAGATTCTAATCCTGGCCTTTCTACCTACAAATAATAAGACTTTGAGGAAGTGATGTCTCTAAATCTCAGTTTTCTCATTTGTGAAATGGGAATAAGAAAGGTACTTCCTCCATAGTGGTTAAGGAAATAAGTGACAATAATGTATATGAAATTTGGCAACATATTTAAGGTAGTAAACACAACGTATTCTTTCTGAATAGTTAGTTCCTATGCTGTTCAGTTCAGTTCAGTCGCTCAGTCGTGTCTGACTCTTTGCAACCCCATGAATCTTTGCAACCCCATGAATCGCAGCACACCAGGCCTCCCTGTCTATCACCAACTCCCGGAGTTTACTCAAACCCATGTCCATCGAGTCGGTGATACCATCCAACCATCTCATCCTCTGTCATTCCCTTCTCCTCCTGCCTCCAATCCCTCCCAGCATCAGGGCTTTTTCCAGTGAATCAACTCTTTGCATCAGGTGGCCAAAGTACTGGAGTTTCAGCTTCAGCATCAGTCCTTCCAATGAACACCCAGGACTGATCTTCTTTAGGATGGACTGGTTGGATCTCCTTGCAGTCCAAGGGACTCTCAAGAGTCTTCTCCAACACCACAGTTCAGAAGCATCAATTTTTCAGCGCTCATCTTTCTTTGTAGCCCAACTGTCACATCCATACATGACCACTGGAAAAACCATAGCCTTGACCAGATGGACCTTTGTTGGCAAAGTAATGTCTCTGCTTTTAATATGCTATCTAGGTTGGTCATCACTTTCCTTCCAAGGAGTAAGCATCTTTTAATTTCATGGCTGCAGTCACCATCTGCAGTAAGTTGTTAAATAATTTGAACATTGTTCCCTGTCTGTAATGAGGAGGGATTGGGAAGAAAGACAGCATTACCAAGCAGAGAAGTACTTGGTCTGGTGCCAGCTCATTGAAGATGTGCTTGGTAAGTAGTGACTGGATGAACCCATGTTTGATAGCCCGAGCAAGGTTACCCTAAAGGATTGTTTCAAAATCAGTGCTCTTAAAACAAAATAAAACAAAACAAAATCAGTGCTCTTTTAGGAACCAATTTTATGCAGATAATCTGCCTATTGTCTTCCTCCTCTACATATATATATAGATATATATATATATACACACACACACAGACACACACACACACATATATATATACTTGTAGTTTTCTTTATGCTTGTAGTTTTCTTCTTTTCCCTTGCCTTTTATTACAGGGCTGGTATGAAGAAAAATAAGTATGTGAAATGAGGATGTATACCATTTTGTAAATTTAGATTTCATACTTGATTTTCATTGCTAATCCCTAAAACTCATAGCAAGTCTTCAATAAAAGATTTTTTGCATTTTGCCTAAAAATTACTTTAAACCTATTCTTTATTTTCGCTTACCAAAGTATAAAACTATACTACCAGTAAAATTATCTTTTGTTACTTGCAAGGTACTTAGTAACTTTAGCCAACTGAGCTAATTTCTTGTATTCTTTCATAATATTCCTTTATGTCTTACCATTTGGTCATCATAAAAATGATCATGTAATTCATCACATAACTTTTATTAATTAATAGCATACAAGATAAAAGGCAGTGAAACACACAGTAACAACCATAGGCCTCCTTTCTGAGTTTTCTATCATTAAATAATACAGAAATGCCATTATGTGTTGAGTGATATACAAATACAAGTTTGTATGATAGACATATTTCAGTTAACTGAGCTATGCCAATACAATGCATAAAAAGCTTCCATTATGTGTATGGTTCAATGTTTAAAGTTACAATTTCTATCTGATGTCTGAGAAATCTCAGGGGAGCTTGAGGGGGTGGAGAACATGGGAACAGACAGGTCTCAGATATTGTGTAATGTTTTGTCATGGCACCAGGCTCTGGGAATCTTAGGCATGTTACCTTATGTAAATCTCACCACGGTATCATGAAGTGAGGGTTCTTATCTCTGAGTGCAGAAATCACTTTCCCCTTGGTCTCACTAGCAGTCATAAGCTGAGAAAGAATGACAGAGTCCCTGTTGTTTCTGTTCTATCATGTATCTAGGATAAAGTAAAATTCAATATTTTATGGCCATTTACTTCATACCAGTGTATAGCTCAACTACTTGTCACTGAATTACCACATCTGGAGCCATTTCATCTTTTTGCTTACATTTTACTTTTATACACTGTTATTTAAAAAAAAAAAAAAAAAAGGCTGCATTTCAGGAAGAAACCGGGGATTTTATTCAGACATAAAAATAGGCTAATAGCAATGACTGAAAGGGGAAGAGAAGCAAGCAATATTACCAGACCTATATTAAGAGTTACAGTGTTCGTCAGCAAAGAACTTGAGCATGTCATATTGTGAAATAGCATATGATAGAAAATACAATATGATGCTGTGATTGATTCCATTTACCATATGGTGTGTTGATATATCCTGTTTCCTTGGGGAGTGCACTTAGGATGAAAGGAGAAAGAAATCCTTCAAAAGTGTATTGAATAATCAGCTGAGTCTGAATGGATTTTGATGATACCAGCATGCACAGTGACTCCATGAGGATAATGAAATACCAGGCTCTTTAAATGCATGTTGTGCCATTCTGCAGCTATTGACATCACTCATATATGAATTATTTCAACAAGATGGAATCTCCAAGGATTATTCCATGGATCCCAGGGACAGTGTGGAAGAACCCAGTGTCAAATGCCACTTGTTTATGAATTGCTGTTTTTATAATTATAACTCCCTAAAGCTTCACATTTTTATCTATAATCAGAGGGACAAGTAATGAATAGAAATCTCTTTCCATATGAAAGGAATCAGCAACATTGTCAAGAATATATTAAAATCATAATTATGGGATATTCATCTACTCCGAGGTTAGATGGAAAGAACACTGATTTAATCATCATGTGTAAAATTTAGTACAGAGAAGGCAATGGAATACGTGTGTGTGTGTGTTCAGTTGTGTCTGACTCTGCAAGCCCATGGACTATAGCCCACCCGGTTCCACTGTCCATGGGATTTCCCAGGCAAGAATACCGGAGCAGGTTGCCATTTGCTTCTCCATTGGATCTTTCTAATTCAGGGATCGAACCTGCATCTCCCATGTCTCCTGCATTGGCAGGCAGATTCTTTACCATTGCGCCAACTGGGAAGCCTCTGCAGTGGAATAGAAGAGACCAACCACTCTTGTTGGAATCGAACAAAGCACTGAAAAATTTGTCATGTGAAAGCACTCTATCTGTATTTATCAATAATGCATGTAGTGGGAATGTACAATTTCTTGGAAACAATTGCTATCAAGCATCAAGCTGAAGTATTAAAAATATAATTATTGAAGGACACTACAGGGAGATGAAAGTAAACTAACGAGGTCTTTTCAGAGTCTTTCTCAAATTCCCCTCTTTTTAAAAATGGTTTTATTTTGATCAAGATATGTAAACTCAAGAATCTGACTGTTTATTAAAGTCTGGAGCTGGGACAGTGAGGGAATATTCAGCAAAGCCTTACAGAAACAGACACAGTGGGTAGACTATTTGTCTTTCCTCCTCACTAGTCAGTGGTGCCCTTGGCTGTGAAATTTCCCTTCACTGCAACTTCAATAAAGTGTGAATATTCTAGGTATGCTTCTCTCTTCAGGGTGCCATTTAGGAATAAGAACTCTCTCGTGGAAAAACTGATTTACCTCTTACTAGGTACAATGTTCCTTAGGTAATCTTATGCCTGTTTTATAGTTGATGCTTGAGGAGGTGAAAAGGATTGGAGAAATAAAGAAATGTGCCCTGGGGTCGGGCCAGAGCCCATCTATAATTCTAGAGTCTATCCTGTAAAATAAGCCGTTTGGCTACACATTGTAGATTGCTTTTACATTGTAGAATAATAATATGTACCTACTGCCAGAATTACTGACGATATAAGCTAGTTATCTATATAACACACACAATTAAAAACTCTGTTCATATACCACAAAGTAACTTTTAAGGTGAGGTTAAAAATGGATTATGTGATTGATGACATTTTCATCTAAATACTTTATCTACATATTTTTATTAATTACAAATACTGACCGAGTAGCCTTGATTGCCAAGAACTTCACCTTTCCTAATAAAAAGTTATGGGTATTTTTTTACCTTCTCAACTAAAACTGTATCATCTTAATGCACAGTAATAAAATTCTTGGCTACAGAATGGAGTTACTCTACCTGGTTGAAATTTTATGTTTGTTATATATTATTTAATATCTAAATTGTTCAGCTCTAAAAGTTCCAGTAGAACAGAGAAACACTTTATCTTGTATTTTAAGAGCAAACAAATATTTGGCAGAACACAGGGCAACCTGGTTTTTTTCTTCCTTTTCAGAGGGCAGAATATAGGAGCTGAGAACCTGTGTTCTAGCCCTTGCTCTGACTCTGATAATGAAGGTGATCATGGACCATACTCCATCCCACAGCTCACAGATGCCTGTTATTTTCCCTTGGTGGCTGGTGTAGGAGACAAAAGGCATGTGTTGGTTTCTTTAACTTACCCCAAACAAACGAATGCTGACTACTCTTACATTCCGTGTAAACAGACCTCACTGGCTTGACTAGAAGCCAAGAAGAGAGTGTATTCAAATTTCACCCTTGGAAAAAAGGAAGTATCAAAGCCATTTCCTGGCATCATTTTCACAGTAGCTGTATACTATTCAGTCTAAATCTTTTGCAAGCTAAGAGTTGTACCTGCATTCAGTTACTTTATCCATTCAAGGAAAAGGGGTGAAATACCCTCAGTGCATTCAGTCACTTTTTTGTTTTAATGTTTATTGTTTCTTCTTATTTCTGAAAGAAAATGGAGGCAATGTGTGGTCTACTGTGAAAGAGACATGTGTTAGGTTATCAGAAAAAAACTGAATTGAAGCTCATTTTGAAAACATGTGGCTTAGATAAAATAACATAGAAAATGAAAAGAAAAATTGAGGCTTACCCCTGATTCACTGATTTATAAAGGGGATTATGATTTTTGAAATAGTATAATACAATCTATTTGAATAACACAAGATTTAGTGGAGTTATGAGATTTGCTAATTGACCATACAAGTTAATAGCATTACTGGGACTAGAAGCTACATCTGTAGTGGCTGAACAAAGCAGGCTTGAGTGTAGATGGAATAGGAGCTAGAGAGGTTTATGAAATAAGGAAAGGTGGGCATTTCTATGCTGAATTTCTAAGTGACCCCTAAGTCCTTTCCCAAACACTGCCAGTGGCTATACCTTCTTGGAGTGGGAGGGCAATTGAGTATAAATACAACTAAAATTGATCTCCATTGGCCACATGCTCTTCAACAGCGGTTTTTTAATACTAGACCACGCACCACTGTCTGAATCACCTGGGGGTACTTCTCAGAGATGGGGATTCCAGGACCTCATGCAGTCTTCCTGAGTCAGGGTCTCTGGGAAATGGCTTAGAAAATCCACATTTTAAACAAACTCTTTGGTGATTTATATGGACACAGGTTTGAGAAAGCACTTGTGAAGAAACTGAATTAAAGTGGATTGATTTTCCCTTCCCTGAATGGGATCTGAATATATATATATATATACTGGAGAGAATGTGGTTATATAAAATTGATATTTGAACAGTGACTTTGGTGATTGGGAAACTTTATATTAAAACTTAAAAAATAAGAAATATAATTAATCTGTAAGACTGTAGGTAATAAGACCTGATTATTTTTTCAAATAGTGTTCAAATGAATGTAATCCCTTGATTTGAATATAGAAGTTGCCTTTTATTATGCATGCAATTTTTATTTGATTTTTATAATCCAAGGCCATCTCAAGGATGTATTAAGCAGCCTGCATCATTTGAACATAAAGGGATCATTCTTGAAGTTTTGTATTTGAAATAAAGTAAAATGACAGTGACAGTGATGAGTAAGTTGATTTTTGGAAAAACATCTCTTACCATGCATGTTTTTTACTGTTTTCAATACACCTATGTTTTTAAAGTTTCATGTGTTTGTACCTTATTTGCTTCCAAGATATTGTAGTAGATAACAATAAGAGTATTATACTTTTTAATGTAATATATTAACTAAAGAGATATTTTGGATACTCTGGTTTATTTAGCTTTGTGCTTCTTAGCAGTTAAGTCAAAAAAGGAATGCAAAAAACTACATCCTAGCATTCAAAACCATGCTCTTTAGATTTTCCTTTACTTCTTTAATTATTTAGAGAGATTTTAATAGTGTTCTGAAAACAAGAATTCTGTCTTCTAGTGAGCTTGGGAAATGTGGCTGTTAAGTCTCCTTCTTGGAAACTCAGTACACATTAGCAAGTCAAAGTCTTAAGAAAATCTTACAGTTAAAAAGAAACCTGTTCAATTTTTGAATCTTGATTCAGTTGTTAAACAAATTTAATTTTACAGGTAGAGACTTTCTCTTTTCACACGTAATAACATCCTCCACAATAATTTTCTTTTAAAACTATTTTGGAAACTGTTCAGTTACATAATTCTCATTCTGGTGAAGGGAAGTATTCTATCTCTTCAAGCAGTATATTTCTCTAAGACACTGTAAACGAAATTCACCATGGCAGGAAAGGAGATTTCTGTGAGAGGCATTAACACAGCAAATAGGAACTCCAGCAGAAAGCACAGAAGAATTCTTTGTGGAATCATGTCTTACATCTGCACTCGGTGAATGTTTCTGCATGAACATGAATGTATAAATCCGTATCCATGGTTTTGTCATGGAGGAATTTCATGTCATTTAGATATGCACCTTCCCAAACATGTAACTTGACACTTGATTGGAGCTTAGACCACCTAGGAACAGGACTTCTTCCCTTAAGTCTCTTTATTAAATATCACTTCTGCTAGCCTGACGCTTGATAGGCTTGGAGACAGCAAAGAGAAATTTATACTCTGCGTGTGTGTGAGTGCTAAGTCACTTCAATCTTGTCTGACTCTTTGCGACCCTATGGACTGTAGCCCACCACGCTCCTCTGTCCATGGGATTCTCCAGACAAGAATTCTGGAATGGGCTGCCATGCCCTCCTCCAGGGGGTCTTCCTGACCCAGGGATCAAACTTGCGTCTTTTACTTCTCCTGCATGGGCACACCAGTTCTTTATCACTAGCGCCACCTGGGTTCTTTACCACTAGTGAGTGGTAAAGAAATATTCTGTGAGTCGTCTGTATTTCTGATGGAAGGGCAACAGGAAAACAAAGGCAGGATTGGTACCTAATTAGAAAAGAAGATAAAGCTCAATTGAACCTTACCCAGAGCACCTCACACAGAGATGTGCTGCGAAGTTTTCTCTAGGAGCTCATGGGGTCTGATCTGGTGCGTGGATTAGGATTCAGTTAAGTCCCCAAACAAAACCCACTCCAGTATTCTCACCTGGAGAGTTCCATGGACAGAGGAGCCTGGCAGATCCACAGGGTCGCAAAGCGTTGGACATGACTGACAGACTGACTAGTCCCCAACTTCCAAGCTATGGAACAGGCTTGATTGTTTGAAGGTCAGTAGTAACTAGCAGTTGTAACCACCCTTCAGACTTTCAGTACTACTCCTGTGGCACTACTCTGAATTTAAGCAAGCTTTCTTTGCAGTATACTGGCCAGCATGGGTTAGGCAAAACATATAACTCCAGACAACTGAAAATAATTGACCTGCTAATAGAGTAACTCAGAGACTTAAAATTTTATAAAACTGCTGTTATGAACAGGCTTCCCTGGCAGCACCGTAGGAGACAAAGAGAAAGAGATGAATCCAAAATCAGAGTAAACTTAACTTTTAAAAGACACAGACAGAAAGATATCATAACCTACTGTGTCAGAACCATAAATAACAAAACAGAAAAGGTCAAATTACATTGATGCAGTTTGAAATCAGTTGGGAATCTTAAGTCTTGACCACTCATTATGTTATTGTAAGTCAATAATGAGCATAAATGCAATTCGTTGGAACAGAAGTAAAAACAGAATAATTAAAATGAAGGTCATTCCATGAACATTATTAATCAGTATAGGCAATTAGTATAATGTTCCTTCCTTCTTTAAGTGTCTGCTTGCAGTAAGTCTCTTCACTTTAATAATATTCTATGAAAAATATACAAATGCTATGCATTTAGAAATATTTCTAATTAGATAAGTTTGCTATACCTATTCAAGATTTTTAATTATAGGGCATATCCATTTTTAAGTTGTTGACATTTTCAGCTTTATGGAAAAACCCTTCCAAAAAACATGTTTCAGATTCAGAGTTTAGAGTGAACAGATGCTTTACTTCCTTTGTTCCTTATTGAGGATTAACTGTCCCGGTACAATAAACTTGCCATAAAATCTAAGCATATAAAATGAAACAGGACATTATAGTTACATCGCACCAACCAACCAAGGATTGGGGTTTATGAATATTTAAGTTATGGCTCTGTGCTTGCTTGAATATTTGGTACACATCCACGTAGTGAGGTCGCGGTCTTCACTTTGCATCAAGTTTTCCTTTGTCTGGGATTAGATCTTGTGTTGTTAACACTGCCATTCATGTGATCATCTGGTAGATGGCGTAGCCTAGTTTACAGCAAATACATTCATTTGTTTCAGTCTTGAGGTCATAACCTTGGTGCCAAAAGGAAACTTTTAGTGGCTTTTGAACAGACTTGGTCAGTTGGTGAAGGATGCTGGGGTATGCATGCCTTAGGTTACAGCAAAGGAACATCACTAGTTGTCCTGTTAATTAGAAATAATGAGGGAAAGGAAATTAAATCCTGCTGCCTCCTTACCCCAATTCAAAGAGACATTGATCAATTGAAGCTTCTAAAAGTTCGCTGTCAAATTATCTCAAGTCCTTAACGATGCTTACTTAAGTTTCTGCTGTCAGGAACTTCTGAATGTGAAATTTTTGCTGTGTCTGAGGGTGATCTATGAGTCAAAATGATGTACTGAATTAAGGCAAGTGGGAGGTGAAATGAGGTGCTTTTACTAGTCTGCAAAGACAAAGATTTATCCTGAAAATAATTCAGGGGAAAAAAAAGAAAAGCTTTTAGAGGTAAGAAATACAGAGTTCATATTTTACATGTTTTACATATTTTGGATGTTGTTTGATTATCTCAGAAAACTGCTTTTGGTTTCCAGTTAGTGAATTGAAACATAAAAGATATAAACTTTTAAAAACTATTTAGAATATTATTGAATTTTGTTTGACACTAGAGATGACAGCAAATGTGATTAATTGCCACTCATAATTGCAGTTTCATTCCAGTGGTTATTGCTTGTCAGTATCAATTAATAGCTCAACCAAAACCTCATTCATTCCAGAATATTAAAGATGATGGCTTGTGGGAATTATGCTAAACTAGCACTTTCAATTAAATTTGAATTTTATAGGGTACTGAATAATAGTTTATGAGTTTATAATAGTAAGTACCAGTGAGTTATTGTTGAATTGTAATTACTATAATTATGTATGTTTATCTGGAGAATTGTAATTAGCATTGTCTTCATGTTTAAAAATAGACAATTGTACTTAATTTTCCACTTAATGTATAGTTTCTGAAGTTCATTGTATAAGGGAATGGGATTCAAAAATAACCAGTTCAAATAATTTGGAAGTGTACTGAGCATGACTATTGGCTGATCAGTGAGGGAAAAAAAAAATTGAAGGTAAACGCAACTTGACCAGGTACAGACCAAGAAATGAAGCTTCTGCACATCCTATGTGTAGGTCTGAATTCTGTGTTAGAGTTTTCATTTTATATTTGTATAAATTATTTGACCTACAAGTTTATAAAAATAAGGATATATCTCAAGTAATTATATCCTATCCTACATTAATGAGTCACTTCCTTTATCTTGGACTTCTCAGTCCACAGAATTGTTAGAAATATATTTCTCTTGTTTATAAGTGAGAAAAAATGGACATACGTAAGAGCAGCAAAATGGAATGTTGTTCAACTTCCTAGTTGAAAGGATTACTTGAATTTCGTTTTGCTTCTAGAATCTTTATGAATTTGCTTCCAACATTATTTTGCTTATAGAATAAAAACTTGAATTTCATCAGTCCTCAGAATATTAGAGAAACCATATAAATTTCTAAATTGGTGCCATGAAATATAAGCTTTTAATTTATGTAGTAATACTGTATAAACAATGTACAGGGTATTTAGCATTTAAGTAATACCTTCAAAAAGTAGATGGTGGAGAATTAAGCAATCCAATCCTAAATTTAAATTCAAAACTGAAGTCTGTTAAAATTATTAAGAAATATTCAGAGTGGATTGAAGTCCACCAAATGTAGGTCCAATTCCTTTTTTCTTAGTATAAGTGAACTGGTAGCATTCAATTAAAAAGAGAAAAATTAGGAACTGTGTGATCAAATGAAATAAATGTCGAAGGAAAGTCTGGCTGTTTGAGAAACATGAAAATTGTTCCAGTTCACCCAAATGACTGTATGGTATATGTACATTAATGTGACTAAAAAAAGAAAGAAATGGACTATTTACAGATTTCAATTTCACTTTGTCTAGGTTTCACCTCATTATCAATGTGACTTATTGAAATATTGCTCCATTTTTAAAAGTATGTATTTTGAGTTCAAATTATGCTATATTTTGTTTTATATTATTGTTTCTTTGTTAATGAGTTAGGTTTCTTTATATGTGTCAGTATAAAAGCAGGAAATTCAGGACATGTAAAGTTAGATCATGATTGAGTTTGAAGCAGGATGACACCATATGGAACAAGAATGTTATCTGTCTTGTTCTAGATATATGCTGCTAGAGATGCCATTAACCGTTCTGGCAATACTTATGCCTCGTGTTGAACTCTCTGTCAAAGAAAATTTTCACTTATGGGCTGTTAAAAATGTCACCCTTAGCAACCTGTGCTAGGTTTTCATTTTTTTTTTTTTTAAGCGAAGTGTAGGATTTGTGACATAGTGCTTCTTGAATTAGATGCCCCAGGCTGTATCCTTGCCTCTTATCTACTTAGAGTAGAACTCTGTAAGCTCTGTGACTTACAGAAAGTAACTTTACTTCCCTTGACCTTGGTTTTCTCATCTGTAAAGTGAGAATGAAACTATCTCACTGCCCTTTTAAAAGAACTGCCCTTTTTAAAGTACAGGAAAACATGTAACAGAGTACCTGTACATAATAAGGGCTTAAATAAAAATTGGCATTGTTAGCATTGCTTTTGTTCTTTTTATATCACAGATTAGATTGTTAAAAGCGGACTGTGCAATCTTGGTTTAAGCCTGACTGTGGTCTCTCTCAGAACCCGATGCACTTCTGTTATTGTCAGCCCATCACTCCAGCCTGTCAGTTTGCTTTAGATCTTGGTTGTTTTACAGTTTTTAGATATGTGAGATCTGCAAATATGACAGCACTGCCTTTATGTCTTCATACAAGTCATTCATAATAATGTTCAGTGAGACATAGCTGAGTACAGAGCTCTTTGGCACACCACCAGGGGTCTCCTTGCCAAGGTGAAACTGAGCCACTAATCTCACGCTCTTCACACGGTGGTTCAACCAGCTTTACATCTGCTTACCCAGATTATCATTCTGCTCATACATCTCTATCTTGTATGTGAGAATATTATGACAGATACTATGAAATGGCTTTCTGAAACACACTTTTGTAAAACTAACAATGCCTTTCTCCAAATCACCTCTTAATTGAAGTTTTATATAGACGGTCTGTAGGCTTACTCAATTATCTCACTCATATGTATCTGCCACATACAAAGAACAAAGACGGGTAAACCAATGTAATAAATAATTTTATTATCATTATTATAACTTTCATGGCTTCCCAAATGTTTCAAAAACAGGAGTCCATGTTTTTAATTTCTAGGATACACATGAAATATATATTTGTGTATCTCCCTCTTTCAGTTACCCCTGCAATCTTCTATAATTACCTCTACATAATCTTGTACTTTTAATAAACACCATAAATAAAAATCCTTTTCCTGAATTTGTATGATGATACCTATCCTTCCCAGGTGACGCAGTGGTAAAAAGAAATCCATCTGCCAATGCAGGAGACACAGGAGATGAGGGTTCGATCTCTGAGTCAAGAAGATCCCCTGGAGGAGGAAATGACAACCCATTCCAGCATTCTTGCCTGGGAAATCCCATGACAGAGGAACCTGTGGTCTACCATCCATGAGGTTGCAGAGTCGGATACAACTTAGTGACTATATAACAGCAAAAGAATTTCAGTTACATTGAAAAAGGTCCTTCTTTGTGTCTCAGGATACTTATTTATAAAATGGAAAGCTCAGACTAAATTAATAGTGATATATTAATTAAAACAAGCACCCTTGTTTTTGTTTTCACCATCAGCATTAGTATAAAGTGGCAGAACCATGTTCTGAAGCTTTAGGATGGTAAAGCAATAAGGCATTGCTTTCAGTAATCAATCCATATATGTTATTCACTTAACTGTGCTTCATGATATCTTTCATAAGAAATATGTTCCTTTTCCTCACCTGTACATCTTGAAAAGCTTAATCATAGATCTGACTTGTACATAGCATAGCAGTATTTCTTCATATGGAATATGGCTTCAGGGATTGCAGTCAAAAATGAATTTCCTATAGGGCCTACATATTTTGCATGAATTTACAGTCCCACCGGCAGTGTGAGCATTCCCTTTTCTCCATATCCTTTCCAACTCTTGTAATTGGTCTTTTGATAATAGCCATTCTAATATGCATAATGTGAAATCTCATTCATTTTGACTCACATTTCCCTAGTAATTTGAGATGTTGAATATCTTTTCATGTGCCTCTTGGCTGTGTGTATGTCTTATTAAAAATTGTCTATTTGGGTTTTCTGCCTGTTTTTTAATTGGATTAGTTTTGTTGTTGTTGAATTGTGTAAGTTCTTTACATATTTTGGATATTAATTCCATACCAGATATAAGGTTGGCATATATATTCTCCCATTCAGTAAGTTGCCTTTTCATTTTAATGATGGTTTCATTTACTGTGCAGAAGCTTTTTAGTTTGATGGAATCCCATCTGTTATTTTTTGCTTTTGTTTCCCTTTCTTTTGGAGTCAGAACCACAAAAGCATTACTAGCACAGATGTCATGAAGGTTACCATCTATGTCTTCATCTAGAAGTATTTTTATTGTTTCAGGTCTAACACTCAAGTCTTTAATTCATTTTGGGTTAGTTTTTATAAGTGATGTAAGATAGTGGTCTAGTTTGTTTTTTTTAAATGTGTCTGTCCAAATTTCCCAGCACTATTTATTGAGAGACTGTTATTTTTCCACTGTTCATTCCTTTTTCATAGATTGTTATATATGAGTGTGTTTATTTCTGACTCTTAATTCCGTGTTGAGCTATGTGTTAATAGTATACTGTATTGTTTACTGTATCCTTGTAGTATAGTTTAAAATGAGAGTGCATGATACCTCCAGCTTTGTTCTTCTTCCTTAAGACTTTTTTTGGGGGTGGTACTGTTTGGAGTCTTTTGTGGTTTTATACAAATTTTAGAATTATTTATTCTACTTTTGTGAAATATTCCATTAGTATTTTGATAGGGATTATATTGAATCTGTAGATTGCTTTAGAAAATATGGACATTTTAATATTAATGTTTTAAATCCACGAGCACAAACTATCTTTCCACTTTTTTGTGTGTTCAGTTTCTTTCATTAGCATCATATAGTTTTTAATGTACAGATCTTTCACATCCTTGATTAAATTTACTCCTAGGTATTTTATTCTTTTTGATGAAGTTGTAAATGAAAATTTTTTAAAAATGCCTTTCTGAGAGTTCATTATTAGTGCATAAAAATGCCACAGATATTTAGATATTGATTTTGTATCTATGACTCTGCTGAATTTGCTAGTTCTAACAGTTTTTTTGGTAAAGTCTGTAGGGGTTGCTTTATGTACTATCATGTCATTTGCTAATAGTGATAGTTTTACTTCTTCCTTTCCAATTTGAGTGCCTTTGTTTCTTTTTCTTGGCTAATTGCTGTGGCTAGGGTTTCCAGCACTATGTTGAATAAAAGTGGCAAGAGTGAACTTCTTTGTATTATTCCTATCTTAGAGAAAAAACTTTAAGCTTTTTACCCTTAAGTATGAAGCTAGCTGTGGGTTTGTCATATATGGCCTTTCATTCAGGCACATTCCCTCTGTACACCATTGTTGAGACATTTTAGCAAAAATGGTTGGTGAATTTTGTTAAGTGCTTTTTCTGCATCTAATGAGATGGTTTTATGATTTTTATTCTTTATTTTGGAAGAGTTTGAGAAATATCAAATCATCTTTGAATGTGTGCAAGAGTTCACCAGTGAAGCTCTTTGGTCCTTGACTTTTGTTTGTTGGAAGGTTTTTGGTCACTGATTCAGTCTTCTTACTAGTAATCAGGCTATTTGAGTTGTCTATTTCTTTAGAATTCAGTCTTGGTAGATTGCATGTTTTTAGAAATTTCTTGGTTGTCTTAATTTGTTGACATATTCGTTCATAGTATTTTCTTATGAGCCTTTTCATCTCTGTGGTGTGAGTTGTAACTTCTCCTCTTTCATTTCTGAGGGTTTTTTTAAGTTTACTTAAGTTTATTAAGCCCTTTATCTTTTTTAACTTGGTTAGTGTAGCTGTGTCTTATTTATATTCTCAAAGAACCAGGTCTTAGTTTCATTTTTCATTTTCTGTCTGTTTAGTCTTTTATTTATTTCTACTCTGACCTTTATTATTTCCTTTTGTTTTCCTTTTTCTAGTTCTCTTAGCCATAAATTTAGATTGCTTATAAGAGATTTTCCTTGTTACTTGAGGTAGGCCTGATGACTGTGAACTTTCCCCTTAGAATTGCTTTTATTGCATTCTGTGCATTTTGAAATGTCATATTTTTGGTTTTCATTTGTCTGTAGGTTTTTTGTGACTCTTCCTTTGATTTCTTTGGTGACCTGTTGGCTGTTCAGCAGCATGTTGTTTAATCTTCATGTTTATATGGTTTTTCCAGTTCTCATCTTATAATTGATTTCTAGTTTTACACTACAGTGATTGAAAAAGATGCTGGAATTTATTGAGACATGTTTTGTGGCCTAACATGTGATCCATCCTGGAGAATGTTCCATTTGAGGTTGAGAAGAATGTGTATCCTGCTCCTTTATGTGGAATGTTCTATATACATATATCTCTTGTTCATCTAGGTTAATGTGTCATGTAAAGACAATGTTTCTTTATTGGTTTTCTGTCTGAATGATCTATGTATTGTTTTACATAGGAGCTTAAAGTCTGCTACTATTAGTGCATTGCTTTTAATTTCTCCCAATAGGTACATTAATATTTGATTTATCTATTTTGGTGCTCAAATGTTGGTTTCACATATATTTTTAAATGATGAAGCTTCTTCCTGGATTGACCCCTTTATCATTATATGCTGCTCTTTTTTGTCCTTTATTGCAGTCTTTGTTTTAATGTCTATTTTTTCTGATATGAGTATAGCTGTACCAGCTTTCTTCTCATTTCCATTGGCATGGAATGTATTTTCCCTCACATTTAGTCTGTGTGTGTCCTTCTTCTGACCTCTGTCTCTTAAATATATAGGCAGCATAGAGAGTCTCTTCTTTTTTATCCATTCAGCCACTCTATATCTTTTGATTGGTGAATTTACTCCGTTTAAATTTAAGGTATTATTAATAAGGTTATAATTATTGCCATTTTGTTCATTGTTTTGGAGCTGTTTTTGTAGTCCTTCTCTTTCTCTCTTCTCTTGTGGCTGACTTTCCTTAGTATAATATTGAGATTTCTTTTTCATTTTCTTCTTTATGTTTTCTATGAATTTGTGTGTATGTGTGTGTGACTGTGTGTGTGTGTGGTTACCATGAGGTTCACATAACCATCCTATGTATATGGCAGTCTCTTTCAAGTTGATCACAACTTAACTTTTAATATGTGCTAAAATTTACATTTTTACTCCCCTACCCACATTTTATGTTCTTGATAACAGCTCTTCATCTTTTATGTTATGCTTTCTTAACTAATTATTCTATATAATTTTAGTTTCATTTACTACTTTTGAATTTTAAGTTTCATACTTGCTTTATAAGTGATTAATCCACTCCTTTTAATGTATATTTGCCTTTTCCAGTAAGAGTTTTACTTTTGTATATTTTCTTATTATTAATTAGTGCCTCTTCTTTTCAGCTTAGAGAAGTTGCTTTAACATTTTATTTAAGGCTAGTTTAATGATGTGAGACACAGGGGACACAGGAGATGTGGGTTCAATCCCTGGGTCAGGAAGATCCCCTTGGAGAAGAAAATGGTAACCCATTCCAGTATTCTTGCCTGGTAAATCCTATGGACAGAGAAGCCTGGTGGGCTACAGTCCATGGGGTCACAAAGAGTATGGAGCATGCACACATACACACATATATGCAAATGTATTCTCTGTATTATATAACTGAGTCACTTTATTGTGTACCTGAAACTAACACAGTATTGTAAACCAACTATAATAAAAATAAACATTTATGTACTATTTTAAAAAATATTTTATCTTTGTTCTTAACTTTTGCCATTTAATTTTTAATGTGTTTTGATCTGGTTCTCATGGAATTCATTTTGTTTGGGGTTTTGTGTGCTTCCTGGATCTAGATGTCTGTTTCATTCCCCATATTAAGTTTTCTGCCATTATTTCTTCAAATAATTTTTATAACTTCTTCTCTCTCTTTTCCTTCTGGGAGCAGTATAAGGCAATATTCTTTCATTTCATGTTGTCCCACAGCTCCCTTAAGATATCACCACCGTAAAAACTTTTTTGCTCCATCCAGGTGATTTTCATTGCTTTTTCTTCCACTTCACTTCCAATTCATTCTTCTACTTCGTCCACTCTGCTATTGAATCCTGCAAGTGTATTTTTCAGTTCAGTATAAATTCTGTGTGGTACTTTTGTACATCTCAAATGAGTGAGACCAACTCAAAGTTCTCTCTGTGTTTATCCATTTGTTTCCTATTTAGTGGACATCTTTTGAACTCTTTATTGAGTAGGTTGCTTATCTTAATTTTAAGCAAATCTGACAAATTTTTCCCAGATTTGTCTTATTCTTTAGTTTGAAACATACTCCTCTTTCTCCCTATTTTGTCATGTTATCTGCTATAGATTTTAAGCAGTAGAAATACTAGTGAATCAATTTTATTGTTTTTCTCTTTTTATGAGTTCTGAGCATTACATTAGCATGTGAATAATCAGTCCTGATGCTTATAAAGCACGACGTTGAGTTATGGAAGGGACCATTCAGATATTACTTGGTCTAGCTCCCTGGCAAAGAGAACATGATCAAATTATCTCAATGAAATAAGAGGAAGATTTGGTACAATTACA
Source organism: Cervus canadensis (assembly GCF_019320065.1). Classification (NCBI taxonomy): domain Eukaryota; kingdom Metazoa; phylum Chordata; class Mammalia; order Artiodactyla; family Cervidae; genus Cervus; species Cervus canadensis. The sequence continues at coordinate 47,602,032 of NC_057400.1, forward strand.
GTTGTGAAAGCTTCGTTAATGAAAAATTCTAAGTTTATCCAAGGACAAATTAAAATGCTATGGTGGCAATAGGTTGTAATATCTATGTGAGTCCTCTGAATCTACATTCTCTCCATTAATATTATTTCTCTGATAAAAAATTGAATTTTAAAATGCCACCAGAATGATGTCTAAATAAGCATTAAGTCAAGATTTTTCCTGTATGTATCAGTATATTCAAACAAAATTTTCCTTGCCATTTTTCAAGGGAGAAAAAAGCTCATATTTGAAAATCAAGCACGGATATCTTCAGCTTTGGTAATAAACATATTTTCTCCAGCAAACAAAGCAACTGAAATCAGATGTTCTACTAAGAGTACTCTTAAAATCACAGCAGGTATCCTGATAGAGGTGGAGAAACAAAATAGCCTAGGTCAGAATGTAGGTACATGCATGATCTTTAACATAATCTTTTTTCTCCTTTCAATATGTTTCAAGAAATTCCCAGAAGTTGAAAATCAAGTACTGAGAGTTGTGGGGACATCTGGAGGGCAAAAATGCTGCTTTTTCTCTTGTACAACTATGATATTCAAGCCACAGGATGGAATGTGTATAATAAGAAACCTAATAATATAGTGGGAAGCATTTCCTTTCAGCCAAAAGAGAGGAACGTACAAAAGGAACAGATGGTGATAAGTTTGTGGTAATAGGGCGAAGCACTAAATAGTCTTTGACAGAGCTTGCCCCTAGATAAAATGGCAGCGGCGGGCTTAAATCATTTTCTACATTGCTCATTGACTTTCTTTGCCTACTAATAAGTCTTCAGAGAATGAATTTAATTTGCAGCTTGACTTTGCCTTCCTCTGCTAATGTTACATGGCCTATGCTGAATTTGTTTAACCCTATGACCCCAATTTTGGTTTCAGAACCCTTTTTTCAATCTTTTCTTGTCTTAAAATGAAATTTTGTAGAAAGCAGCCATTGCCCTGAACTATTCTCTTTTAAAATTTTGCATAATAACCAGAGAAATCTGGACAGAAATTGTTCTCAGCCTTAACCATACAGTAGAATCAGCTGGGGACTTGTATTTTGTTTTTTTTCCTTTAAATATTAGTGTTCTGTCTCTAACCCTAAAAAGCAATTAAATCTCTAGAAATCTCTAGATTTCTCTCTAGCTAGAACAGTCTAGATATATAGCTATGTTTTCAAAATGTTCTCAAGTGATGTTGTTGCTCAGTAAGAATTGATAACCTCTGGGCTAATGTCTTCAAAAATAAGAAGGTTTTCATACAAACTGTTGTAGCTGGCCATTTGATGCACTGCTGAGAAAAGAAAGAATTTATTTGCATTGGAAATTCTTTTTTTTCCTGGTGCTACAGTACCTTGGGCTTATTTTATCATAGTGCTTATCCTGTTTTATCATAATGATTGCTTTCTTTGTCTCTTCCACTCATAGAGGTCAGAGATTAGAATTTAATATCTCTATCTTTCAAGTTCCTATAGCCTTTATATAATATGTTGTCGAAAAGTAACTCCTAAAGGGCAGGGCTGGGCATTTTTTAGTATATATTGTGTTTTTTCTTTCAAGTTCCTAGCCTTACATAAATGACTGATAGTACATGATTGAAAAATAGTGGAGCTGAATTTTAATAACTGAACTTAAGTCATTAAAAGGAACTAGTTATATCAGTTCTTCACAATTTTCAAACATTCTTGCATCATCTTTACAATTTGAAGAAACAGGATGTTGAAGAAAAGAAATATATTTTCATGTAGTTCCTCAGTATTGCAAATTCTTTCTCAGCCTGTCAAGCCTTATGGTAATCCATAAATGGGCTTAAGAAAGATAAAACTAAATATTAAAAAAACTAAGATAATGACATCCAGCTTCATTACTTCATGGATAACAGAAGGGGAAAAGATGGAAGTAGTGATAGATTTGCTCTTCTTGGGCTCTAACATCACTGCAGGTTGTAACTGCAGCCATGGAATCAGAAGACAATTGCTTCTTAGGAGGAAAGCTATGACAAACCTAGACAGTGTGGTGAAAAGCAGAGATATTAATCTGCCGACAAAGGTCCATATAGTCCAGAGCATGGACTTCCCAGTGATCACGTATGGTTATGAGAGATGGACCGCAAAGAAGGCGGAGTGCCAAAGTATTGATGCCTTCAAACTGTTGTTACTTTTGTTCAGTTGTTGTTCAGTGGACTGTTGTTCAGTTGTTGTGTTGAGGGACCACAGCAGGCCAGGCATCCCCATTCTTCACCGTCTCCCAGAGCTCGCTCAAACTCATGTCCACTGAGTCAGTGAGGCCATCCAACCACCCTGTGCTCTGTCCTCACCTTGACCCCCTGCCTTCAATCTTTCCCAGGATCAGAGTCTTTTCCATTGAATCAGCTCTTCATATCAGGTGGCTAAAGTATTAGAACTTCAACTTCACCATCAGTCCTCCCAATGAATATTCAGGATTGATTTCCTTTAGGATTGACTGGTTTGATCCCCTTGAAGTCCCAGGGACTCTCAAGAGTCTTCTCCAACACCACAGTTCAAAAGCATCAATTCTTCAGCACTCAGTCTCACATCCATACATGACTACTGGAAAAACCATAGCTTTGACTATATGGACCTTTGTTGGTAACGTAATGTCTCTGCTTTCTAGTATGCTGTCTAGGTTGGTCGTAGCTCTTCTTCCAAGGAGCAAGTGTCTTTTAATTTCATGGCTGCGGTCACCATCAGCAGCGATTTTGGAGCCCAGGAAAATGAAGTCTGTCACTGTTTCCATTGTTTCTACATCTATTTGCCACGAAGTGATGGGACTGGATGTCATGATCTTCATTTTTTGAATGTTGAGTTTTAAGCCAGCTTTTTCACTCTCCTCTTTCACTTTCACCAAGAGGCTCTTTAGTTCCTCTTCAGTTTCTGCCATAAGGGTGGTGTTATCTGCATATCTGAGGTTATTGATATTTCTCTCTGCAATCTTGATTCCAGCTTGTGCTTCATTCACCCCAACATTTTGCATGGTGCACTGTGCATGTAAGTTAAATAAACAAGATGACAATAGCCTTGGCATACTCCTTTCGCAATTTGGAACCAGTCCATTGTTCCATGTCTGCTTCTAACTGTTGCTTCCTGACCTGCATACAGAATTCTCAGGAGGCAGTTAGGGTGGTCTGGTATTCCCATCTCTTGAAGAATTTTCCACAGTTTGTTGTGATCCACACAGTCAAAGGCTTTAGTGTAGTCAATGAAGCAAAAGTAGATGTTTTTCTGGAATCCTTTTCCTTTTTCTATGGCCCAATGGATGTTGGCAATTTGATTTCTGGTTCCTCTGCCTTTTCTAAATCCAGCTTGAACATCTGGAGGTCCTCGGTTCACGTACTGTTGAAGCCTAGCTTGGAGAAACTTCAGCATTATTTTGCTAGCGTGTGACATGTGTGCAACTGTGCAGTAGTTTGAACATTCTTTGGCGTTGCCTTTCTTTGGGATTGGAACTCAAATGAAAATTGGTATTTTCTTTGGGATTGGAACTCAAATGAAAATTGGTATTTTCCAGTCCTGTGGCCGCTGCTGAGTTTTTCAAATTTCCTGGCATATTGAGTGCAGCACTTTCACAGCATCATCTTTTAGGATTTGAAATAGCTCAACTGGAATTCCATCACCTCCACTAGCTTTGTTTGTAGTGATGCTTCCTAAGGCCCACTTAACATCTCACTCCAGGATATCTAGCACTAGGAGAGTGATCACACCATTGTGGTTATCTGGGTCATTAAGATCTTTTTCATGTTAGTTCTTCTGTGTATTCCTGCCACCTGTTAATACCTTCTGCTTCTGTTAGGTCTATACTGTTTCTATCCTTTATTAGGCTCATCTTTGCATGAAATATTCCCTTGGTATCTCTTATTTTCTTGAAGAGGTCTCTAGTTTTTCCTATTCTTTCGTTTTCCTCTATTTCTTTGCACTGATCACTGAGGAAGGCTTTCTTATCTCTCCTTGCTTTTCTTTGGAACTTTGCATTCACATGGGTTTATCTTACCTTTTCTTTGCCTTTCACATCTCTTCTTTTCTCAGCTACTGTAAGGCCTTCCGAGACAGCCATATTGCCTCTTTGCATTTCTTTTTCTTGGGGATGGTTTTGATTACTACCTCCTATACAATGTTACGAACCTCCATCCATAGTTCTTCAGGCACTCTATCAGATCTAATCTCTTGAATCTATTTTCACTTCTACTGTATAATTGTAAGGGATTTAATTTAAGTCATACCTGAATGGTCGAGTGGTTTTTCCTACTTTCTTCAATTTAAGTCTGAATTTGGCAATAAGGAGTTCATGATCTGAGCCACAGTCAGCTCCCAGTCTTGTTTTTGCTGACTGTATAGAGCTTCTCCATCTTCAGCTGCAAAGAATATAATCAATCTGATTTTGAACTGTGGTGCTGGTGTAGACTCCTAAGAGTCCCTTGGACAGCAATGGGGAGATCAAACCTGTTAATCTTAAGGGAAATCAACCCTGAATACTCATTGGAAGGACTGATGCTGAAGCTGAAGCTCCAGTATTTTGGTCACCTGATGCGAATAGCTAACTCATTGGAAAAGTCCCTAATAGCTGGAAAGATTGAGGGCAGAAGGAGAAGAGAGCATCAGAGGATGGGATGGCTGGATGGCACCACCAAAGCGGGGGATGTGAACTTTGGCAAACTCCAGAAGGTGGTAAGGGACGGGGAGACCTGGAGGGCTGCAGTCCATGGGGTTGCAAAGAGTCAGACATGACTGGGCGGCTAAACAACAGTAACAGGACAGTAAAATTTGTAATCTTTTCATTTTTTAAATATTTATTTATATGGCTTCTTCCAGTCTTAGTTGTGGCACATGGGAACTTCATTGCATCATGTAAAGTCTCTCAGTGTGGTGTGCAGACTCTCCAGTTGTGGGGTGTGGGCTTGGCAGTGGCAGCATGTGAGCTGAGTTACTCCGTGGCATGTGGGATCTTAGTCCCCCCACCAGGGATTGAACCTGTGTCCTCTGCATTGCAAGGTGAATTCTTAACCACTGGACCACCAGGGAAATCCCTGTAATATTTTTAGATGGTGAAATTGAAACAAATATGCCTTTAGAATCATGCTTTGTTTCCAGGCGTTAAAAGTAGTCCATTCATCCAACACTGTCTCCTTTCTCTGACTTTTCTTGTCTTATGAGCATTTAACTGCCCCCTTCTTATTTCCTTCTCTTAATCTTAGAAGGGAAGGCTCAACTCTATTGGTATCTTTCCTGATATCATTCCCCAGCCTAGGGACTCTGAGGAAAAGGTCATTTTAACCCTAGTGAGAAATTATCTACCTTTACAAGGAGACTGAAGCCCCAGCACGCTCCCCACCCAACCACCCTATAGAAATGCAAACTACTCTTCATTGGGCCTGAATAGACATCACTATATTAATAAGATTTTGCAATTTTCATTGCTTTTCAGTTATATTAGTTTCATTTCAACTGATTAAAAGCTTATTGGGAAAAAAAAAAAAAAAGCTTATTGGGTGAGAAGGGAAAGATTGGATTTTGTTCATCAAATCTCTGTAATCTTGTTTGAAGAATATACTAATGGTCCCAGATAAAGATAGAGTAGGAGGTCTTCCCAGGAGCCTTCCAGCCTTTCAATGATGAGAGGAGGCTTCAAGTTTAAAGAGGGAGATCTATAGAGACACTGATACATATTCACATTTTAAAAAGGTGAGGGGGGGACCATCAGAAAGACCTTTTTAAACCTCTTGTTATAAATTATACTCATCTTCCTCATTCACCTCATTCTAGGCTCAATAGAAAATATATTCTGTTTATTACAGAACATTTTATCCTAATAAGCATTTAAAATCATTCCATAGTATTTCAATTTAATTCATCTTAAAGGTTTTCCATTCCTACCGAGTAAAGGATCATTTGTTATCTTTTAATAATATTGATTGAATTCCAACACTGTAATAAGATTTTAAAACAGGTCCTGTCCAAAACTTTCCTGCCTTTACCTATAGAAACCACTATGTAAGTAAATAATTTCAATATAATATATTATGTGCTGTAGTACAGGTATACACAAAATGTTTAAGGGCATTTCATTATGCCTTAGAAATGTTAGAATGAATTGCCAATAATCATTAGAATCATGCTTACCCAACTAACTGCTCTATTATTAATTTAGTCAACAATTTATAATCATTCTTTTATTCTTCCACTGAGGTTTTTAATTCACAGGAAATATGCTTGCCTTGAATGCACTGAAACAGGCTAAATATCTCTGCTGGATTTTCTGTTGCTTTAGAATATTTCTTAAGCAGGTGCATTTGGACGTCATTAAATCTCATAGTTCTTGTGAACCAGGTGTTTTCTGCTTCCAGCCCTGCCAAGTCTCCTGTGCCATTCATGCAGTTATATCAAGTGAAAGTCATGAATAGCAAAGTAATGACCGAGCTATATTGCAGGACCAACGTAACATCTATTAAATCAGAACATTAATTTCAGAAACACAGAGGTTTTGGAAAAACCATGAAGGGAGCTACAAATTGTTTGAGGAGCCACACTCCAAATATTTCCATAAGTGTGTTAGTTTACAAACCAGTCCCTGTACACAGAAGGCAAAGAGAAAGTGAAGAAAGAGGCAGGCCACTTCAGAGGGGTAGGGGCAGGTTCGTTAAGCAAAGAAACTTATTGTGAGGTTTTTCCCTGGGTGGTCGCGAGGTGAGTAAATTGTCATACTTGCCCAGCAGAATCTTACAGGATTGAAAGAAACCTTGGCTAGGTTCAGGCACGCATTCATTCAGACCAGATGGTCTCAACCACACCTTACTCTCAAGGCTATCCTTGGAACAGCGCCCCCTGTGGGGACACTAGGCAAAGTGTAACGTGCAGGGGCAGGGCAGGGGCTAGGGAGCCTCCAGTTACCTAGATCCAGCTCAAGGGTCAAGCACAGGTCATATCCGCTTAATTACCTGTTCCATCAAGAAGGTAGCTACCCTTTCTATTTAAGTATTTGTCCTTTGGGAGTCAAGTGGGCCCTGCAAATCAGATTGACAGGAATAATTTCTTAGGTCTACGTTATGTTGATGTTTGTTAATAACCGTTAAATCCTGTGTGCTTCCTCCTGGGCAAGTGTGTTCATGGTGACAGTGCAGAGGTCCCTCTCTGCCACAGATTATCAGCAGCCTGCCAGAGCGAGAGCATCAAGAGAGAAGGATAGCTCTTCTCCACTGAACTGATGTAAAGTGAAAGGAAAACCAAGGCCATGTCTTTTGGTCCACCTCCCAGATTGTAGAAACTAACCATCTCATTGGTGATTAAAACAGCAGCTGCTGATGTCTTGGAGCTGGTTGACCAGTTTAATTATCTTGGAACCTGGCTAAAATCCTCTTCTTTTAGCCAACATGAGAATTTCACTCTCTCCAGACTCACCCCAGAGCAAAAAAAAATTTCAAATGGTCCTGAAAAGTGAGTGTCGTTGCCTACCATGGTTTTTAGACTGGATATGCTATTGTTTTAGCAGTGGTAATAAGTATTATGCAACTGACTTTGTGGTTAATACTGTAGTGGAGTCATATGTTTACTCACAGTGTACTCAGATGTGCCAAAAAAATACAGTGCCTTTATTCTATAAAAGGGCTCCTATCTCTCTTCACTAGCCTCCAAGGAGTAGCAAGTAGAGATATAGTAACATTAACCCAAACACAACCTGAGCCAATAATTAGTTTCTCTAGATTAACTGTTTCTTTTGAAAACTTGTGTAGTTTCACTATTTTCTTTTTTTCTGATTCTTCCTAAGATGGTATTTGAGCTATGGGAGGTGATCTAGTACCCTGGCAAGCAGGGGTCCTCCAGGCCCCTGCTGACCCTCAGGCATGTGCTGGTAGAAGTCTACAGATGAATAATGCATCCAAGCCCTTTCTGGGCATTCTACTGGGCCGTGTGCTGAAGTTAGAGAAGGACACATCCCTTCTCTAACATCTCCTGTGTGTATCAGAGCGCAGGGATGATCCCTTGGCAGCTCTCATATTCATGCTGTGGTTTGACCATGTTCTTCAAGGCTCTCAGTCAGCACCCCTGCCATGAGGGAAGAGCCAGGAGTCTAGAATGGACTCTGCTCTTGGCTGTTCCATCTCACCCTGCTGAGTTGATAGAGGAGCACCCACGCTATGTTCTTTGCATCGGGGAGTCAAAACTGCTGTTAGGGTTGTCTTAATTTTCTGTAACACACCTGCATCACGGCTAAAGGAGCAAGATAATGGTTCAGGAGTCTGACACTAGTGCCTTTATCATTGTTTTTTTCTACTCTTTTTTTCCCTCCACTATCCCTTACATGGCTAGAAGCAGGCTTTTCTTTTGGTTTCCCATGTCATTTCTTCCTTCTACCATATGACTGCAAGCTTCATGTAATAGTTACAAAAGGAGAATCTTCTCTACATTAAGGAGGAAATTCTATGATCTGTCCATCACTTTCAGGATTAGATTTGCTTGAGAAGAAATTTAAGAAATTCTTTCTCTCCCTTTCTCTCCTTCTGTCTTCCTCCCTCCCTGCCCTCTCCTTTTCCTCCCTCTCGTCTCTCCCTCTCTTGCTTGTCAAGGTCATTTTTCTGTTGTTAAAAACAATCAAGTACCCCCTTTCTGGGATGTTGTTAATAGAAGACTGAGGAAATGTTTTTTAAAGGATAAATTACAATGCACCTAGTATAATTTTATAAATATTATAACTTGTGCCTTACTCTACTTTTAAGATCCATTTTAATATCTTAACTCCTCAACTTGCTCTGCATTTCTCCAGATAGTTTGAACATCATCTGGGATGATATCAGTATACTTGGAAAAATGTACTTGGTATCACAGAGAAATAAAAATTTCTCTTTCTATCCAGCTAGGTTCTTCAGCTAATGCTCAAGAAATTGGCCTGATAAAAACAGCTTAACGTGAGAAAAGCAGAGCTTACTAATGTGTGCTATATGCATGCATGTGGAAGAACTCAGTGATGAGTTCTACTCAAAAGGGTAGTTAGGACTTGGGATAAATATAGCATCTGAACAAAATAAAAAAATAAGTTTCAGAGAAATGACAAGACAAAAGGGGTTTAGGTTCTTATGGGCAACAAACTGTGGAAGGAGAAATTCAGAGAGAAGCCAATGGAAGTAAGAGTTGTGTTAGTGGGGTTTGGTGGAGGCCTGGTGTGCTGCAGTCCATGGGGTCGCAAAGAGTCAGACACGACTGAGCGACTGAACTGAACTGATACTAACATTCCTATCAATGCTGTCTCTGGGTTGGTAAGAATCTAGAGTTTTCTCTTATGATTAAGAATCACCTTTCTTGTCCTGGTAGAGCGGGAGAAGATGGAAGGGTTTGTGTGTCTCTGTTTCACGTACCTTGAGCCCCAAACAACTCTTAGGTCAGTGGATTTCACTCTCCATTCGAAATTTTAACTTTTGTATATTAAAAATCAGAGGTTTGATTAACAAGTTGTGAGATAAAGGATCTGCCAAGGATGAGAAAACATGAACTGGAAAAGGCAGAAAAGAACAAATGCAGCACACTGTTCCATATCTTACGAAATCAGTTTCTTATTCCAGGAAATAGGTCCATCCAGATAAGCAGTTATGTCTCATTGCTGAAGGCAGTGATGCAACTCAAAATAGGAAACCTACGTAAGTTAGGTTTCTATGTCGTGTGAGCATTCAGGCATTTTATGAGATTCGTTTTTGTGGAAACAAAAGAAAAACAGAGCTTAATGGTTGGAACAAACTATTAACCCAGTTTTTGAATCCAGAGGGCAGTCAGTCAAGATTTCTAGAAGTTGGGCTTGAAATGTGCTTAGATAGTAGAGTGACAACATGCAGTAGCAATTGGAGAAATTTCCTGTTCTGTAGCTTGAATGTTTCTGCTGATGGCATGTACATGAGTGTCACATTCATGGTTATTTTTCAGGGTGAAGCATGGAAGGATCCACTTCAGATTCCAGGCCTTATTTATTAGATAGTCACAATAAGGATCTGGAGAGTCAGGTTTTAGTTTTGAGGAACTTCATGTCAAGAGGATGAGAGAAAATTGAAAGCTCAATTACTGACAAAATTCACAAAAATGCAAAATTAGTTTACAAAGAGATAAAATTACCTCAAAGATAATGAACATCTACAAAGGTTCAGTTCAGTTCAATTCAGTCGTTCAGTCATGTCCAACTCTTTGCGACTCCATGACCCACAGCACGCCAGGCCTCCCTGTCCATCACCTACTCCCGGAGTTTACCCAAACCCATGTCCATTGTATCGGTGATGCCATTGAACCATCTCATCCTCTGTCCTCTTCTCCTCCTGCCCTTAGTCTTTCCCAGCATCAAGGTCTTATCCAACGAGTCAGCTCTTCGCATGAGGTGGCCAAAGTATTGGAGTTTCAGCTTCAACATCAGTCCTCTCAATAAACACCCAGGACTGATCTCCTTTAGGATGGACTGGTTGGATCTGCTTGCACTCCAAGGGACTCTCAGGAGTCTTCTCCAACACCACAGTTCAAAAGCATCAATTCTTTGGCACTCAGCTTTCTTTATAGTCCAACTGTCACATCCATACATGACCACTGGAAAAACCATAACCTTGACTAGACAGACCTTTGTTGGCAAAGTAATGTCTCTGCTTTTTAATATGCTGTCCAGATTGGTCATAAGTTTCCTTCCAAGGAATAAGCGTCTTTTAATTCCATAGCTGCAATCACCATCTGCAGTGATTTTGGAGCCCAGAAAAATAAATTCAGCCACTGTTTCCACTGTTTCTCCATCTATTTCCCATGAAGTGATGGGGCCAGATGCCATGATCTTAGTTTTCTGAATGTTGAGCTTTAAGCCAACTTTTTCACTCTCCTCTTTCACTTTCATCAAGAGGCTCTTTAATTCTTCACTTTCTGCCATAAGGGTGGTGTCATCTGCATATCTGAGGTTATTGATATTTCTCCCAGCAATCTTGATGCCAGCCTGTGCTTTCTCCAGCCCAGCGTTTCTCAAGATGTACTCTGCATATAGGTTAAGTAAGTAGGGTACGATATACAGCCTTGACATACCCCTTTTCCTATTTGGAACCAGTCTGTTGTTCCATGTCCAGTTCTAACTGTTGCTTCCTGACCTGCATACAGATTTCTCAAGAGGCACGTCAGGTGGTCTGGCATTCCCATTTCTTTAAGGATTTTCCAGAGTTTATTGTGATCCACACAGACAAAGGCTTTAGCATAGTCAATAAAGCAGAAATAGATGTTTTTCTGGACTCTCTTGCTTTTTTGATGATCCAGCAGATGTTGGCAATTTGATCTCTGGTTTCTCTGCCTTTTCTAAAACCAGCTTGAACATCTGGAAGTTCATGGTTCACGTATTGCCGAAGCCCGGATTGGAGAATTTTAAGCATTATTTAACTAGTGTGTGAGATGAGTGCAATTATGCGGTAGGTTGCACATTCTTTGGCATTGCCTTTCTTTGGATTGGAATTAAAATTGACCTTTTCCAGTCCTATGGCCACTGCTGAGTTTTCCAAATATGCTGGCATATTGAGTGCAGGACTTTCACAAGATCATCTTTCAGGATTTGAAATAGCTCAACTGGAATTCCATCACTTCCACTAGCTTTTTTCGTAGTGATGCTTCCTAAGGCCCACTTGACTTCACATTCCAGGATGTCTCGCTCTAGGTGAGTGATCACATCATCGTGGTTGTCTGGGTCACAAAGATCTTTTTTGTGCAGTTCTCCTGTGTATTCTTCCCACTTCTTCTTAATATCTTCTGCTCCTGTTAGGTCCCTACCATTTCTGTCCTTTATTGAGCCCATCTTTGCATGAAATGTTCCCTTGGTATCTCTGATTTTCTTGAAGAGACCCCTAGTCTTTCCCATTCTGTTGTTTTCCTCTATTTCTTTGCATTGATCACTGAGGAAGCCTTTCTTATCTCTCCTTGCTCTTCTTTGAAACTCTGCATTCAAATGGGTATATCTTTCCTTTTTCCTTTGCATGTCACTTCCCTTCGTTTCACAGCTATTTGTAAGGCCTCCTCAAACAGCCATATTGCTTTCTTGCATTTCTTTTTCTTGGGGATGGTCTTGATTCCTGTCTCCTGTACAGTGTCACGAACCTCCATCCATAGTTCATCAGGCACTCTTTCTATCAGATCTAGTCCCTTAAATCTATTTCTCACTTCCACTGTATTGTCATATGGGATTTGATTTAGGTCATACCTGAATGGTCTAGTGGTTTTCTCCACTTTCTTCAATTTCAGTCTGAATTTGGCAATAAGGAGTTCATGATCAGCTCCCAGTCTTGTTTTTGCTGACTGTATAGAGCTTCTCCATCTTTGGCCACAAAGAATACAATCAGTCTCATTTCGGTGTTGACCATCTGGTGATATCCATATGTAGAGTCTTCTCTTGTGTTGTTGGAAAAGGGTGTTTACTATGACCAGTGTGTTCTCTTGGCAGAACTCTATTAGCCTTTGCCCTGCTTCTTTCTGTACTCCAAGGCCAAAATTGCCTGTTACTCCAGGTGTTTCTTGACTTCCTACTTTTGCATTCCAGTTCCCTATAATGAAAAGGACATCATTTTGGGGTGTTAGTTCTAGATGGTCTTATAGGTCTTCATAGAACTGTTCAACTTCAACTTCTTCAGCGTCACTGGTTGGAGCATATCCCTGGATTAACATGATATTGAATGATTTGCCTTGGAAACAAACAGAGTTCATTCTGTCGTTTTTGAGATTGCATCCAAGTGCTGCATTTTGGACTCTTTTGTTGACTATGATGGCTACTCCATTTCTTCTAAGGGTTTCCTGCCCACAGTAGTAGATATAATGGTTATCTGAGTTAACTTCACCCATTCCAGTCCATCTTAGTTCGCCGATTCCTAGAATGTGATGTTCATTCTTGTCATCTCCTCTTTGACCACTTCCAATTTGCCTTGATTCATTGCCCTAACATTCCAGGTTCCTATGCAATTTTGCTCTTTACAGCATCAAACCTTCCTTCTATCACCAGTCACATCCACAACTGGGTGTTGTTTTTGCTTTGGCTCCATCGCTTCATTCTTTCTGGAGTTATTTCTCCACTGATCTCCAGTAGCATATTGGGCACCTACCGACCTGGGGAGTTCATCCTTCAGTGCCCTATCTTTTTGCCTTTTCATGTTGTTCATGGGGTTCTCAAGGCAAGAATACTGAAGTGGTTTGTCATTCCCTTCACTAGTGGACCACATTTTGTCAGAACTCTCCACCATGATCCGTCCGTCTTTGCTGGCCGTATAAGGCATAGCTCTCAGTTTCACTGAGTTAGACAAGGCTGTGGTCCTTTGGATAAGTTTGGTTAGATTTCTGTGATTGTGGTTTTCTTTCTATCTGTTCTCTGATGTCTAAGGATAAGAGGCTTATGGAAGCTTCCTGATGGGAGAGACTGACTGCCAGGGAAATGGATCTTGTTCTGATGGGCGGGGCCATTCTCAGTAAATCTTTAATCCAATTTTCTGTTAATGGGCAGGGCTGTGTTCCCTCCTAGTGGTTTAACCTGAGGCCAAACTATGGTGGAGGTAATGAAGATAATCTGTTTTTGGATTCTTGGGGCTATATCATTTGTATTCATTCTAGGGACAGCTCTATCCTCCATGGTGTTGACTTAAATGGTCACAATCAAGAAATTGAGTTACATTTCATTTGGTGGAATGTTAAAGACTTCAAGCCTGGGAGACAGCTTCTCAGGCAGCCCTGAGATAAAGGATTCAAGGAGGCAGGGTGGGGGAAGGAGTCAGGGTATGAAGAAGTTTGTAACAAAGGGGTGACAAAGCCACCGCTGTCCTAGTGCCCCTGACCCTGCAGCAGGCCACTGTTGACCCATGCCTCTGCGGGAGCCTCCTGGACACTCATGGGCAAGTCTGGGTCAGTCTCTTGTGGGGTCACGGCTCCTTCTTCCTGGGTTCTGGTACACAGAAGGTTCTGTTTGTGCCTTCCAAGAGTCTGTTTCGCCAGTCCTGTGTGAGGTCTGGCAGCTCTGTGGTGGGGTTAATGGTGACCTCCTCCAAGAGGGCTTATGCCATACCCAGGTCTGCTGCACCCAGAACCCCCACTCCTGTGGCAGGCCACTGCTGACCCATACCTTCGCAAGAGACACTCAAACACACTTCTGGCTCAGTCTCTGTGGGGTCTCTGGGTCCTGGTGCACACAAGGTTTGTTTCACCCCTTTGTTACAAACTTCTTTATAACCTGACTCTCCCCCCTGCCCCCATCCCTGCTTCCTTGAATCCTTTTTCTCAGGGTCACCTGAGAAGCCATCTCCCAGGCTTGAAGTTTTTAACATACCCACCAATTTAAGGAGGATAGAGCTGTCCCTAGAATGAATACAGATGATATAGCCCCAATAATCCAAAAACATCACTCCCACCCAAACATAGTATTGATAAAGAAAAGCAAACCTTCATCGCCACAGGCAATTAGAAATCTCTGAGCTTCCAGAAAAATGGGACACTTCAATCACAGCCCATTAATCTATGATACGTAGTAGAATATACAGGGATGAGATTTTCCTAGCACTGACAAGGCAATGCAGGGAAAAGACAGCAAATATCCCTTGTGGATTGAGAACCCCTTATTTAGACAAATTTCCCTAAGAGCTGGCACTCATGGTCCGGGTATGTCTTAGGTCCCAAGCTTGACAGATGGCCACCTACAGATGCACGCCCAACAACCTATGCCTCCCGGCAAGCATAAAAATCAGGGAGAGTGCACTTTCCCTGGATACTAGCCCAGCTCTCAAGACACAAAGCAAGAGAGAAGGAAGATCTCATGTTATTTTTTTCTGTTTGTAATTGGTGACTCACAACAAATATTTGTCCAAAATGACTTCCCTGTGGTGAGAACTATGAACTCACCAGTTTGTGAGGCTGATTCAAACAACAAGCTTTTCAGATTTTACCCTATGCCTATGATTCTCCCCCTTATGACAAAAGACAGTGATAGAGGGAAATTGTGGCTACCCAAGAATGGATCAATAACAAATGGCCAAAGCCACATACACCCAAAGTAGTTCACAGAAATATTTTCTCCTGTTAATCTCAATTTGGAAAGCAGATACTTTTATTACCATTTTCAGCTAAACTCTACAGACTGAAATCTTGAAGCCTGATTTTGGTAAGAATTCTTACCTCTTGCTGGTTTTGTCAGTTGTTCTAAGATTTAGTTGTAACATCTGGGGTCAGAGGGATATCTCAAGCATCTTATCTGGGTCAACAAAATGGTATGGGAGAAAAAAATTCCTCTGTTTCCTCAGGTTCAGTGACTGGGGCTTCAGAATATCATGATGGAAGACAATTTAACAATAGAAAAGCAAGCACAGTTTATTAACATGTGTATTACACATACACCCAGGAAAACTTTTAATGTTGAAAATCTCAGAAGGTGGTTAGAACTTAGGGTTTATATAGATATGAACAAAGAACAATATTTTTAGAGGAGTGACAAGACAAAGGACAAGGGGTTTAGGTTCTTAGAGGGTGACAAACTGTGGAAAGATAAATATATAGGAAGAGGATGGAAGATAAGGGTTGTTTTGGTGATGCTGGCTCTGTAGATTCCTCTCAGTTCTGTCTCTGGGCTGATAAAAATCTAGAGTTGGCTCAGGTGGTGAAGAATCATCCTGTTCTTCCTGGTAGGAAGGAAGACAGAAAGTTTGTTTGTGTATTTGCTTCTTTCCAGTGGCCTTTGACTCTAAATAATTCTTATGTCAGAGTGCAAGTGTTGGGATAGCATACTCTGAAAATCTTTGGTATTGATCATATACATTCAATTTGTGAGACCTTAATGAGCCACTTTAAGTATCCACAGCAGTAATTTCTTTTCCTTACCTCCTGCCAATCTGCCAACATTTTTTTATACTCTCTTGGGCTCCTAGAAATTACAGCAGTGATTCTTAATTTTTTTATGTCATAAGTTTTTAAAACTGATGAAAAATTATGGATTTTTCTGCTCCTCCCTTGAAATATTTTCACACTCACACGATTCTGCTTAAATTTAAGAAATAAATCCAGATTGTGAGTTCTACATCTAGAGTCAGCTCCCAGCCATGACATAATAGTTTCTATTAAACTAACCTGCCCGCTAAGAACAGCTGCAGTAGCAAAATAATATAATAAAAAAATAGCCATGTGTCTGAAGGCATTGCAAAGCAACCAAGACATCCAAGGATGGGGTACTGAGAGCCTATGAAGATGGAAAATGCATTCGAGTGAACTTGGAGTTTTTTTTTCCCACTTTTCAGTTCAAGATACTTTCTAAGTGACATGGGCCTAGAGGTGGAACAGAATGTGGTGATGTGGGCTTTCAAAAGTTTCACGAGGCCAAGGAGATGAAAATTAGAATTAAGATTTCTAAGAAATCTAATAGGATCTTTGGAATCAAGGATTCCTGGGATTTATAGAATTAATATTTCCTGGGAAAAGGAAACACAGAAACACAAGCTTTTTTTCCATTGAAGCATATGTTAATAACTAAGCTTAAAGGATAAGCAGAACTCTCAGTAGTGTCCTCAGTTCAGTCCAGTTCAGTCGCTCAGTCGTGTCCGACTCTTAGTGAACCCATGGACTGCAGCACACCAGGCCTCCCTGACCATCACCAACTCCTAGAGTTTACCCAAACTCATGTCCATTAAGTCAGTGAACCATCCAACCATCTCATCCTCTGTCGTCCCCTTCTCCTCCTGCTCTCAATCTTTCCCAGCATCAGGGTCTTTTCCAATGAGTCAGCTCTCCACAACAGGTGGTCAAAGTACTGGAGTTTCAGCTTCAATATCAGTCCTTCCAATGAAAATTCAGGACTGATCTCCTTTAGGATGGACTGGTTGGATCTGCTTGCACTCCAAGGGACTCTCAAGAGTCTTCTCCAACACCACAGTTCAAAAGCATCGGGATGGGGAATACATGTAAATCCATTGCTGATTCATGTCAATGTACAACTAAAACCACTACAATTAAAAAAAAAAAAAAAAAAGATATGTAAAATAAAAAAAAAAGTAAAAAAAAAGCATCAATTCTTCTGTGCTCAGCTTTCTTTATAGTCCAACTCTCACATCCATACATGACTACTGGAAAAACCACAGCTTTGACTAGATGGACCTTTGTTGGCAAAGTAGCGTCTCTGATTTTTAAAATGCTGTCTAGGTTGGTCATAACTTTCCTTCCAAGGAGTAAGCGTCTTTTAATTTCATGGCTACAGTCACCATCTGCAGTGATACTGGAGCCCCAAAAGATAAAGTCTGACACTGTTGCCACTGTTATCCATCTATTTTCCATGAAGTGATGGGACCGGATGCCATGATCTTAGTTTTCTGAATGTTGAGCTTTAAGCAAATTTTTTCACTCTCCTCTTTTTACTTTCATCAAGAGGCTCTTTAGTTCTTCCACACTTTCTGTCATGAGGGTGGTGTTATAGGCATATCTGAGGTTATTGATATTTCTCTCAGCAATCTTGATTCCAGCTTGTGCTTCCTCCAGCCCAGTGGTTCTCATGATGTATTCTGCAATATAAGTTAAATAAGCAGGGTGACAATATACAGCCTTGACATACTCCTTTTCCTATTTGGAACCAGTCTGTTGTTCCATGTCCAGTTCTAACTCTTGCTTCCTGATCTGCATACAGATTTCTCAAGAGGCAGGTCGGGTGGTCTAGTATTCCCATCTCTTTCAGAATTTTCCAGTTTGTTGTGATCCACACAGTAAAGGCTTTGACATAGTCACTAAAGCAGAAATAGATATTTATCTGGAATTCTCATGCTTTTTCAGTGATCCAGCAGATGTCGGCAATTTGATCTCTGGTTCCTCTGCCTTTTCTAAATTCAGCTTGAACATCTGGAAGTTCACAGTTTACATATTGCTGAAGCTTGGCTTGCATAATTTTGAGCAATACTTTTCTAGCATGTGAGATGAGTTCAATTGTGTGGTGGTCTGAGCATTCTTTGGCATTGCCTTTCTTAGGGACTGGAATGAAAACTGACCTTTTCCGGTCCTGTGGCCACTGCTGAGTTTTCCAGATTTGCTGGCATATTGAGTGCAGCACTTTCACAGCATCATCTTTCAGGATTTGAAATAGCTCAACTGGAATTCCATCACCTCCAATACTTTTGTTCGTAGTAATGCTTCCTAAGGCCCTTGACTCCACATTCCAGGATGTCTCGATCTAGCTGAGTGGTCACACCATCATGATTATGTGGATCGTGAAGATCTTTTTTGTGCAGCTTCTTCTGTGTATCCTTGCCACCTCTTAATATCTTCTGCTTGTGTTAGGTCCACACCATTTCTGTCCTTTATTGAGCCCATCTTTGCATGAAATGTTCCCTTAGTATCTCTAATTTTCTTGAAGAGATCTCTAGTCTTTCCCATTGTATTGTTTTCCTCTATTTCTTTGCACTTTGATCACTGCGGAAGGCTTTCTTATCTCTCCTTGCTATTCTTTGGAACTCTGCATTCAAATGGGTATATCTTTCCTTTTCTCCTTTGGTTTTCGCTTCTTTTCTTTTCACAGCTATTTGTAAGGTCTCCTCAGACAGCCATTTTGCTTTTTTGCATTTCTTTTTCTTCGGATGGTCTTTTCCCCTGTCTCCTGTACAGTGTCATGAACCTCCATCCATAGTTCATCAGGCACTCTGTCTATTAGATCTAGTCCCTTAAATCTATTTCTCACTTTCACTGTGTAATCGTTAGGGGTTTGATTTAGGTCATACTTGAATGGTCTGTTGGTTTTCCTACACTCTTCAATTTAAGTCTGAATTTGGCAGTAAGGAGTTCATGATCTGAGCCACAGTCAGCTCCCGGTCTTGTTTTTGCTGACTGCATAGAGCTTCTCTATCTTTGGCTACAAAGAATATAATCAGTCTGATTTCTGTGTTGACCATCTGGTGATGTCCATGTGTAGAGTCTTCTCTTGTGTTGTTGGAAGAGGGTTTTTACTATGACCAGTTCATTCTCCTGGCAAAACTCTATTAGCCTTTGCCCTGCTTCATTCCGTACTCTAAGACCAAATTTGCCTGTTACTCCAGGCATATCTTGACTTCCTACTTTTGCATTCCAGTCCACTATAATGAAAAGGACGTCTTTTTTGGGTGTTAGTTCTAGAAGGTCTTGTAGGTCTTCATCGAACTGTTTAACTTCAACCTCTTCAGCATTACTGGTCAGGGCATATACTTGGATTAACGTGATATTGAATGGCTTGCCTTGGAAATGAACAGAGTTCATCCTGTCATTTTTGAGATTGCATCCAAGTACTGCATTTCAGACTCTTTTGTTGACTATCATGGCTACTCCATTTCTTCTAAGGGTTTCCTGCCCACAGTAGTAGATATAATGGTTATCTGAGTTAACTTCACCCATTGCAGTCCATCTTAGTTTGCTGACTCCTAGAATGGTGATGTTTACTCTTGCCATCTCCTGTTTGACCACTTCCAATTTTCGTTGATTCATAGACCTAACATTCCAGGTTCCTATGCGATATTGCTCTTTACAGCTTTGGACCTTGCTTCCATCACCAGTCACATCCACAACTGGGTGTTGTTTTTGCTTTGGCTCCATCTCTTCATTCTCTCTGGAGTTAGTTCTCTACTGATCTCCAGTAGCATATTGGGCACCTACCAACTCGGGGAGTTCATCTTTCAGTGCCCTATCTTTCTGCCTTTTCATACGGTTCATGGGGTTCTCAAGGCAAGAATACTGACGTGTTTTGCCATTCCCTTCTCCAGTGAACCACATTTGTCAGAACTCTCCACCATGACCCGTCCGTCTTGAGTGGTCCTACACGGCATGGGTCATTGTTTCACTGAGTTAGACAAGGCTGTGGTCCATGTGATGAGATTGGTTAGTTTTGTTTGATTGTGGTTTACAGTCTGTCTGCCCTCTGATGGAGATGAATAAGAGGCTTATGGAAGTTTCCTGATTTTAGAGACTGACTGAGGGGGGAACTGTCTTGTTCTGAATGATGGGGCCATGTTCAGTAAATTGTTGATCCAATTTTCTGTTTATGGGTGGTGCTGTGTTCCTTCCCTGCTATTTACCTGGGCCAGAACCATGGTGCAGGTAATGAAGATAACGGTGACCTCCCTCAAAAGATCCCATGCATGTACTGCTATACTCAATGGCCCCAACCCAGTGGTGTCATAGTTCTAAGCAAACTGAGGTTGTTGTTTGGGGCCAAAAGAATGTATAGTGTATGTATGTTTGAAGATCTCAAGAACAGACAAAGCTAGTCTATGTTGAGAGGCCAAGATACGTTATACTTGCGAAGAGTAACACCTAGTATAGCACAAGGGAAGATAGCAATTTATGGACTATTTCTTGAAGTGGGTGAGACTTTTATAGCACATTCTCTTGGAGTCTTCAGTAATGAAGCTGTATCTTTTTGTGCATTTTTCAGTGTGTGTGTATATATATGTACATATTATACTTCAATGTTTAAAAAGTTTGCTTGAAAATATTTTTTCAGTTTATGGGAGACTGTGTCTTTTGAACAGAATCCTTTAATCCTTCCTCATTTCAGGAAGCAGTGAGCAAAGTCCACAAGGTACCTTGGGGGCATCCGGCACAGTAATGAAAAAAGTCATATTTTTATGGTTGCGTCTCAACTACACATTGAAAGTTGGTTATAACAAAGAGCCCAGTGTTTGAAGTCATGTGCTAATCAATATATTTCATGGAATAAAAATGACAGAATGTTGATAACCAGTTTGAAGCTGAGTTAAGGACGATGGGAGTTCATGATACTATTTTTCTTTTTGTGTATATGTTTGAAAATTTTTATAAGTTTTTATAAAGAAAGAAAACACAAGGATCTGCTTCTTCAGTAACAAAAAATAATGTCACAATCAGAATCCCACAGAGGATGAAAAAGAGAAGTCAGTGTTATAACCACGCTTTCTGGGAAACAAACTCACTCAGAAGGACAGTGCAGATAGTGGAGTGCAGTTTATTATACTGGGGGGCCCCAGGCAGAGTCTCCTCTTAGCCAAGGACCCCGACCAGCATTTCTGAAAATCTTTTATACCCCATGTGTACGTGTCCAAACCCACCACCCCAAATCCCTTGAGGCTTACAAAGGAAGGGTAAATACAATCACAATAACCCCATCATTCATGTATTATGTGTTTAAACAGTTAATAATCAACAAGCCCGCGGTTACGTTCCAACCAGTTAATAACTGATAAGCCAGTGGTTACATTCCGATAGATACTGTCTGGAGGCAGGGGTGATTAGTGTCTGTTTTCTCTTCCAGGTTCCCCTGTCTGGAGGGGGTCTTATCCTTCCATTGTCGTTCCCACAGGCGCTAAGCACAGAGTTCAGAGTCCACTGGAGAGGTGGCCTAGCACGATAGGCTTGGATACTCCTACTTTCTTTTGAGCAAATTGAATCCCATTTCTAATCCCATTTTAACCACACCTTTTCTAAGGAGTCTTAATTACTACCCTTGCCTCTAAACCCCCAATTACTCAATTATTATTTGTTGCCACTTCATTGATCTTCACTATATTTTGTGCTGGGCTGCCTGAGTTGTTATATCTTTATGCATGTTATTTTTGTTTTGAAATATTTTACTGCATGCCAAGGAAGCTTGTCATGTTGAGGAAATATTAAATATGAAATATATTTTAATTTGCAATTTATCAGATTTATCATTTTATTTATTATTTATTGAATGCTTATTTTTTGCCACAACTTTTTCAAACATGGCTTGTTCTCCTTAGATGGTACGTATCAAATGTGCCCATTCACTTCTTCAGTTCTCATAAAACCGATATGAACTTGGCATTCTTAGTATCCTTATTTTATGAATCAGGTAACTGAGTCACACAGGGCAGGTTGCAGGATGTCACACAGTAAGTGTCGGAGCTCTGGGCCTAAATTGTTAAATCTACCTGATTTTGCCTCGTAATTGTTTATTGGGCCTAGCACTGTATAGTCGGGAAAGAAACTTCCCAAGGTGCTTCAAGAATCTAAAGCATTTTCTTCAGAGTATTGACTTACTTAATTAAAGCAAAATTGTCTTAACATAAAATCTATTGTCTTTGAATTTGTATGGTCTTCACAGAGTTATTTGAATCCTGTCCTTAAATCTTAGGGCTGAATTTCTGCAACTGATGTTGAACTGTTCACCAATAATTATTGTATTTGCAGATTTTCTGTTCTAGTATTTCCATATATTTATGTTATCTTCAAAACAAAATTTCCACAACCTTGTGAGTATAATTGGAGAAAGAGTCTTAAAGAATTATTTTACTGTTTTTTACAAACAGGTCCCATTGTGGAGTGAGAGAAATACCTGTCATGTTATATCACAAAGGCTCATTAGATGAAAGTTAGGTTCACTGTTAAATGTTGGAGGACCAGAAATTGACTGGCGCTAATGAGAATGTGCTCACTGATTCTGATGAAGTCATTGCACTTCTTTAAATATGCTTTTCTCTTCTTAACTGCGACATATTAAATGTACTTAGGAAACCCGCTGTGCTTCTGAAAATACCCTTCCTAGGATTATATCCAAAGATATGACTCTTGTTTCCAAATAGGGCTTCTAGTCAAAACATGGGCACACAAATAGAAAGCTAATCTAAATTACCTGAGATCTCCAAACCCCATAATTAGCACTGATAACATTGTAATGCAAACTTCCTGTCTTCTTTTCCTACACAAATGTTAATCTTTATGTTAATTAAACTGTAAGAAAAAAAAGCTACTATCATTGCTTATACACTATCCTCCACTTATATTTGCATAATTGACAAATTATGTGTATTTAATGCTACAGAACTCACTAGAACCAATGCAGTTTTAGACTTTTTATGCATACTGTTAAATTGCTTTCTTGAAATTTTGAACCAATTTATGTTCCCTTTTTAAAAAAATTTTTATTGGTGTATAGGCTTCCCAGGTGGCGCTAGTGGTAAAGAACCTGTCTGCCAGTGCAGGAGACATAAGAGACATGGATTTAATCCCTAGGTTGGGAAGATCCCCTGGAGAAGGGCAGGCAATCTACTCCAGTATTCTTTCCTGAGTAATCCCGTGGACAGAGGAGCCTGGCAGTCTGCAGTCCATAGGGTCCCAGAGAGTCAGACATGACTGAAACAACTTGGCACACACATGTGTGTATGTGTATATATATATATATATGGGTGTGTGTATCCATTCATTTTCAGATGCTTTTCCCATATGTGTTATTACAGAATATTGAGTGAAGTTCCCTATGTTATACAGCAGATCCTTATTAGTTATATATTTTATGTATACGAGTGTGTATATGTTAATCCTAGTCTTCCAGTTTATTACTTTTCTCCTTTGGTAACCATAAGTTTAATTTTAAGATCTGTGAGTCTGTTTCTATTTTGTAAATAAGTTCATTTATATCATTTTATATTAGACTCCACATATAAGTGATATATATTTATCTTTCTCTGAGTGACTTCACTTGGTATGATAATCCCTAGATCCATCCATGTTGCTGAAATTAACATTATTTTCTTCATTTTTATGGCTGAGTAGTATTCCATTGCATGTATATATATATATATACACATATATATATATATGTATATATATATACACACACACACCACGCCTTCTTTATCCATTCCTCTGTTGATGGCTATTTAGCTTGTTTGCATAACTTGGCTTTTGTAAATAGTGCTGCTATGAACATTGGGGCGCATGTATCTTTTCAAGTTATGGTTTTCTCCAGATATATGCCCAGCAGTGTGGGATTGCTAGATCATATGGTAGTTCTATATTTACTTTTTTAAGGAACCCCCATACTGTTCATAGTGGTTGTGCCAATTTACGTTCCAACAGTGTAGAACTGTTCTCCACGCCTTCTCTAGTATTCATTGTTTATAGATTTTTGATAATGGCCATTCTGACTGGTGTGAGGTAATATCTCATTGTAGATTTGATCTGCATTTCTCTAATAACTAGTAATATTGAGCCCACAGTAGTTGATAAGAATATCAGTTAACAATAGCTACACCAACAATGGTTACTTTTTAATCATCATCTCATTTTTTAATCATTATCTCATGAGATAAAATGTCATCTCAGTATTTTACTTTACTTGACAATTGTGGAACTTGAATGCTTCTGTGTATTTATTGGCCTTTGAATTTCTTCAGGGAAGAATTAGAATTGTTTCTTTATGTGATTTTTTTTCCTGTTTTTCTCTTCAAGCTTTTCTTATTAATTTGTAAGCTCACATTTACTTCATGCTCAACTCTCACTCTCTCCCCACCCCCTACCCGTGTGTGTGTATATTTATACATGTATCCATATGTATACATGTATAAATATATATATCCATTTTCTAAATATGGTGTCTTTTTTTTAATGTAACTAGACCTTTCAGTCTTTCCTTTTATGGTTTTGGCCTTTATTGTTTTGTTTAAGAGAGCCTTCCCTACCTCAAGTTTTAATAGCATGTAATTGTTTTGTGATCTTACTTCAAAATTTAACCTAATCAAAATTTATTTTGTTACAAGGTTTAAGGTAGGGATTGAAAAGTTATTCTTTAAAAAAAAAACTCTATGTAATTATTTTAATATTATTTATTAAATAATCTACATTTTGTCCACAAATTTAATATCTAGATTTTATCACAACACTTCTAATATAATTGGTTCTATTTCTAAACTTTTATTTAATTCCATTAATCTATCTTCCTATTCTGACATTAGTACCACTCATTGGGATTTTTATTGGATTGCATTAAAGTAATATATTATTTTGGAAAAAGTTGCCATAACCTGCTTTAAATTTTTATTATAGATATAAAATACTGACAGTTTTCTAATAGCAAAAGATAAAGAATTTTACTTTCATTTCATTAGTATTGAAAACCATAATCCTCTGAATGATAAGAAGCTCAGCAACAAAATTGGAGTCCATCTCTAATCAACTCTGCAGAGCTTGAAGGTATACATTTTGTATATCAACCCTATCCTTAACTTAATTTTTCCCCATCTTTTTTTTCTATTCTGTCTCCATTGACTAATTATTTATTTTTATAAAATCTTTGCATTGTGTTTACAACTGCTAACTACCTTCCTCCAGTTTTGAAGTTATTTGGAAATAAAACTAAAAGCTTTTAATAGATTATCAAAGAAACCCATGACCATAAAGATTAAAAAACACAGTTTTAGAGCATTTAAAGTGACTCATTAATGGCCAAAATTGAATGTAATTTTACAAATTTCTTTATACCATGCTATTTTATGAAATCAATCTGACCTAAATGATCCTAACATTATTTGAAGAAGCATATGTGAAATTAAATTGTTAATGTCCAAAAGACTGATGCTGAAATCAAGTACTACCCACAAAGTCCACAGCATGACACTTGTGTTTCAGGATAACTGCAATAAAAACTATTCAACTGTAAAAAGAGAGAATGTAAAATATTAGAGATTGGTATCTAGCATATACCATAACCTGGTTAATCGGACTTCATTTATTCATTCATTTGCGCCTGCATAAAATTTACTGAGCCCTTAATGTACCAGATACCATGGTTAGGCATTGGATTTATGGCATTCAACAAAACAGAGAAAAAGTTCTTCCTCCTTTTGTCCTCCCATTTTTATGGGAGTAGACAGACAATTAAGAATATAAATAAGTAGAATAAGTAAGTTAGATATTGCTATATCAGTAGAAGATTAGGGAGTTGGTAGGAAATATGTATGAAAAGGTAGAAACATTAGAGTAGACAGGAAGTCTCACTGTGAGGGTGGTGGTATCTTGAGTTAAGACTTGCTGTCCAAAAGCTCTGATTTAGGAACACACTCACATGCAGAGGAGGTGATGTGGGTGAAGTAAATCAAGGTAAGGAGGCAGAGGACTAGGTGATGAGGTTAAGTACACAGTGAGGGGTATCAGACACCATAAAGGATAAACCCTGTATCCTTTACAGAAACACTGGAGGATATTAAGTGGAGTAGTCACTTGATCTGACCCATGTCAGCTTTGTTGATATATTTGAAATTTTTAAATAGATCAGGGACTAAATATATACTTGTGTGTTTTTAAATTAATCAGAAATAAAACTATTAACACGAATTGGTGATAGTAGAAAAGAATAAATCTATGGAAGAAGTAACTGAAATAAAAATGCAGCAGCATGAGGTGATAGGGACAAAGAAGGGGATTCACTCAGGGGAGTACCAGGGTCCCCAGCCTGGATGATGGGTGGCGTGGTTCAACCACAGTGACTTTAGGAGGAGAAGCCAGACATGGGAGTTTGACATGAGAGCTTACAAGAATGATGGATTTAAAGTAACAGAGAAAAACTGAAGTTGAGAAAAGGGAGGGAGGAAAGTACCAGAGATATAAAATGAGGAGTTATCAGGAGGAGATAGGCTGAAGCCATGAGAATGAATGAACCACTCAAGGGATAGAATTGCAAGAAACAAAAAAATGGAATTCTCTACTTATTATTTTGCACTATATCTACACATATTTGAGACAAAAATGAGCACTTATTGTGTACCTATCTCCCCCCAAAATATCCATCTAATGACAGATATACAACAGAAGAAGAGTGAAAGGATAGAACTCAGTTAAGTATGATTAACTTGGGTGAAGATAACTTTTGCTTTGGGACACTATATAGTATAGGTATCAAAATGATAGACTTTGCAACTTCATACTTGGGTGGCATTAGACAATTGGATGTGAAACAAGTCGTTACTGGATAGTGCTCAATAAATTGTAGGTTGTCTGCTTTTACTGGGTGTATTGTGACTTTCTATATATTTCTTTTCAATCAAGACAGTATTATTGTAAATAATATTCTGGATTAGTTGACTGACTAAAATTCCATGACTGTAGAGTAAAATAATGTATATGTTTTCTGATGTGGCATGACTAGACTATGATTTGATGTGTATGATTGAACCTGATTTGTTATCCCATCAAAACACACTTTTGGGGGGTGTTCTTTAAACTTTCTAAAAATTAGTTCAGTTCAGTTCAGTTCACTCGCTCTGTTGTGTCCAACTCTTTGCGACCCCATGAATCACAGCATGCCAGGCCTCCCTGTCCATCACCAACTCCTGGAGTTTACTCAAACTCATGTCCATTGAGTCGGTGATGCCATCTAACCATCTCATCCTCTGTTGTCCCCTTCTCCTCCTGCCCCCAATCCATCCCAGCATCAGGGTCTTTTCCAGTGAGTCAACTCTTTGCATGAGGTGGCCAAAGCATTGGAGTTTCAGCTTTAGCCTCAGTCCTTCCAATGAACATCCAGGACTGATCTCCTTTAGGATGGATTGGTTGGATCTCCTTGCAGTCCAAGGGACTCTCAAGAGTCTTCTGCAACACCACAGTTCTTCGGTGATCAGGTAGTCACTTAATCTCATGCCTTCACAGCCTTACATTACAGATGTTATTACAAACTCAGTAGGGAACATAGGTGTAGGCAGCTCCTTGGCCTGAACTTTAAAGATGGAGCTGAAAGTCATGCATACGGGAGAGGATGCAGCAGGTTGGGAGTTCCAGGCAAAGCAAGGGAGATAAGGCAAGGTGCCCATGTTGGGGAGCAGGATGGGTAAAGATGACAATGGAAAGTACACCAAGGGGCCAAAGCTGATTTTAAAACTCTCTGAGGGTTATAGAGCAAAATTATATTAAAGTTAGTCATTATGGCTGTCTGCTGTAGTCAACCACCCATATCATGTCTTGTCTTATTTATCTGTTTTGCCATCATAATTCTTCTTAGAAGTAAAACCAATCACAGTGAAGATGGTCCTGTTAACTCATAGGTAAGGAAAGCCTTCAGATTGCCCAAGAATATTTTGAAATTTTGTACCTTTATCCACACATGTATGTATATAAACTCTTTATTCTTTTTATATTTAAAAAAGTAAACTGGAGAATCACTGCAGCCCAACTTAAAACACCATGGAAACTCCTAGCAAACTCCTAGCAGTAGTCAATGTCTTTCACTGATGATTTCACCATGGGGAAGAAGAAAAAAGAATAAATTATTCACTTTAGAAATATAATTTCCAACATTAATCCCACCAGTATGTTGTTGTTGTTCAGTTGTGTCTGACTTTTGCAACCCCATGAACTGCAGCATGCCAGGCTTATCTGTCCATCATGATCTCGCGGAGCTTGCTCATACTCATGTCCATTGAGTCGGTGAATCATCCCATTCTCTGTCCCCATCTCCTCTTGCCCTCAGCCTTTCCCAGCATCAGGTTCTTTTCCAAAGAATCAGCACTGGCCAAAGTATTCAGTACTTATGTTAATTGAGATACATATCAGCTTATGCATTTTGGCAGAATAAAAGTGAAACTTGCTTCCCTTTTTTAAAATATCAAAGACCTGTTCCAGAGAGACTGAGAACTCTTTTCTGTCTCTGTGTTAGCATATGCTTGTAGTGGTTATTTTGATTCATTAGAGAGGGATTTAAGCTTTTCAATTTTTCTAACTTTAATACTACTGTTATGTAAGAGAAGGAAAAGCTCCGAGGAGCCTTCCTAGAAGAGATAATTGTACAGAACTCCTGGTCTCCTTCTTCAGTCGTGTAACATATATCAGCTGGTAATGGTTAATTAGTGTATGCACTTGCAATTTGGTCTCCTGAGGAGGGAAATTACATTTCTTACTTTTAACCTTAGAAGAGCATAGAATTCTGTGAATGTGTTCATCTTACTTAGACTTTATGGCCTTGCCTTAATCTATTGAGGGGAATGGAATGGATACAAGAGAAAATGACAGGCCATTTGCTGAGTACACCATTTATAACAAGAAGTACCTAAGGTGCTAGGTGCCTGATTTACCTGTTGAGCTTAACAGTGGACTGTACATATACTTGCATTTTTACATGCTTGTTCATTTGACTGAAAATGAGAGAGAATGTGTTCTAGTTGAGAGAACACCAACTTTGGAGTTATTTGTATCTGTTCCAAGCATGACTCTACCTCTTAGCAGTTGCATAACCTTTGAAGATGTACTTCATGTTCTGATTCTTATTCTTCTCATCTGCAAAACAAGAATAATATTACTATACCCTTGAAGGATAGTTGAATTAGAGATAATCTGTATATAATCCTTAGTATAGTGTATGCCACATTTAAATGTTCAATAAATGATAGAATTTTTATGATTGATGTTATCTAGATCTACCTCATTCCGCTGCCCCTTCATTTTCTTGCCTTTTAATATATAATTTAAAACTTAACAGAGAATATTATAGAAATAATATACTTTAGTGACTTGTTAAAATGACCACCTTATTGTCCACAGCAATCAGTAATTTTAAAGGAAACTTGGGGGACACATTTATTGCAAAGTTTTCTTGGGGGAGACCTCAGTGCTGTTATTTATAAAATAGTAATGGGATAAGTAAAAGAGTTGTGTGAATTAAATGGCCTAAGATTTGTAGAAATATTCTGCAAGCTATAAAAAATTATGCAAATGTCCACTGGTCCTGAAAAGCACTTTAGAGTTCATCCAACTCCTTGTTTTAAAGATGATAAAAATGAGAACTAGAAAAAGTATGATTCATCCAATGGTACATAATTAGTGAGTGGCAGAATAAAACTCTGGCTTTAGTGACCGGTGTTCCAGAATATTACCCACTAATGTTAATAATGTGTGTTCATTGTCCTGTTTGAGTGGGCCATTAATATCCTTCTAGTTTTCTAATGCTCCGTTGCTATAACTACCGTTCAGGTACAGAATGTGTAAAATGTGTAAAATCAGTATGATATGGTGCTGCCAACTGACGTTGAGGAAGATATGGTTCTGTCTTAGGGAAGGAGGGAGCTTTGGGATTTCCCCATCTTGCCACATCAACTGTCTTCCCTGAATCAACTCCAGTTTGCAGTGTCATTACCATGTGTTGTCTGGCACTGTTTCAGAATGCGGTGTTGCTGAAGTTAAAGCCGTAGGGTTCTGCCGTTTCATTTGGGAGCAAAATTTGATTCCAAATTGAAGCAGCTACTTGATCGATACACATTGAGGTCACTGTTTCTGCTGCCAGGGCAAAAATGCATGAAAATGAAAGTCCAGAAGTGTCCTCTTTCAATATTAAGAACAACTTCCCATCTACCTAAATAATTAGCATCTGTAAGGTGTGCTCAGAAACTTAAGTCTCACCGGATTTCTTGATACTTATATGAAGGAGTAAACAGTGATAAGTTAGGATAGAAGATAGGCCTGCTTACTGAGAGCTGCCTATACAAACTAGACAATTCTAACAGATGGCATTTAGATGTAGAATGACAGATGGAATTACTTTTACCCTGTTATTGGAAAATAGAAGCAAAGCTGAAATAGATTGCCAACTAAATGAAATCAATCAATGTAAGCCACCTTTATGTTCAGATGCTCAATTTTAGTTTTGCATATATGTTCTCTCTCTCTCTCTCTCGCTCTCTCTCTCGCTCTCTCTCTCTCTCTCTCTATATATATATATATATATATACACACACATATATGTGTGTGTACAAACACACATATGTATGTAGGTATATATGTGTGTACATATATAATGTATGCATATAATCTGTGGTGGTGGTGGTTTAGTCGTTAAATTGTGTCCAACTTTGTGACCCCATAGACTGTAGCCTGCTGGGCTCCTCTGTCCTTGGGATTTCCCAGGCAAGAAAACTGTAATGGGTAGGCCATTTGCTTCTCCAGGGGATCTTCCTGACGCAGGGATTGAACCCACGTCCCTCAGATTGGGATTGCGTAGCTTGCTACATTGCAGTCAGATTCTTTGCTGCTGAACCAGCAGGGAAGCCCCATATATACTCTGTATCTAGCATATATGTATGTGTAGGGGGGTGTATTATACTATGTATTATAGAACACACTTACTTATTTTAATATCCCAAGGAACTGTCCAAATTATTAGCTCATCAAAGTTAGGGAGAGACAACCAGTGTGACTGGCAAGTAGATTCAATGTAAATTGCTTCATTTAGGTGTCACACAGACTTCACTTCATCAGTAATAAAGAACAGTACTCATAAAATGAAGAGGAAAATTCTACCAAAACAAAACCCCACCTCAAAAGCAATATTTGAAAAAATTTTGTTATTGACTCAGATATAAACTCACATATCATTAACTTAGTCTATCCTGGAGAACTATAGTGAACTGTTATTTTTTATAGCACATTCTCAGGTGATGTGTCCACTACTAGTCTTCTGTACAATAGGGTTTTCTTTATTAACTTTGGGTGTTTATTACATATATAATAGGCCTCATTGCAGCAATACCTGAACTGGCTTCAATTATTCCATTTTTGTTGGCTTAAAATCATAAGTGCTTAAAATTTTTAGGAATAAAAAGATACTGTTATAAAGATGACTTTTAAAATGTGGTAGAAAGGGCAAACATTCTGTTAATCTATTGGACTATCCAGTGCCATGTCATAGAATCATAGACTGCCAGAGCTTTTAAAAATTGTATGTGGATTGAGGCCATCTGTTCCAAAAACTGTGTTTTGTTTTGTTTTTTAACAAATAAGAATGAGGCTCAGAGAGTGATGACTTGCTCAAAATGAGCCAAACAGCAAGTGGAATTAGGGTTCCTCAGCTCCCAGGTCTCATTTTAACCCAAGTTGCCTCTGTCTGCATTTGCTTTGGATACTGGTTCTTAGCTGCAAAATACTCAATTCTTTCTGATTCAGAAATTACTATAACTAATAATATTTTATGATGAACAGATTTCATGCTTTTCCATTATGATTTGTGTGACTTTTAGGGTCTAGAGTATAAGTCATCCATAAGTAGAAATAGAATAATCAAAGAAGTAAAAAATAATAAGATGCCATTTTATGAAAAAAACAAATCCAAAAACAGGCAGATCACATTTATGCTTTTGGTTTTCAATGATATTATCAAAATCTTCCTCTGTACAACACATTTAAGAGTCCATTACAAGTTTTGTTATATATTAGTCTTCACATTGCATAAGTGGCCAAAGATGGGCAGTTTTTCCTGATGCATGTGTTGGAGAAAGCTGTGATTTATGTTTTTTCCCACATATCATAAGAATATCCCCAAATTAAATATTTTTGTTACGTGTCATCAAACTGTATGTCAGTTTGTATTAGAACATTTCATTTTACATAAGTCCTAACTTAGATAAACATAAACTCAGATCATATTCTTTATCACAGTGTACCCTGCTTCACTGTTAAAATTATTATTGCTACACAAAATTGATAATAATTCTCATGCACTATAACTGCACATGTGTTATTTTTTTCATTTCTGACAGGTTATTTCTGTGGAAAAGTTAGTTGTATCCAGGATATTAAATACTTGGTTTTTGATCATTAATTATAGATGTGGCAAAGACAGCAATAAGCAAAAATGGGGCATTTATCTCACTTTTATCTGTATATAGCAGAAATGTGTCTCCATGATGTATGTCCTTGTAAGCATCTGATGTTGTAAGGTACCAATCTAGTTTTGTGTTACTTGATGCATTATTTATTGCTTTTCTGTTTGGAGAGGGCCAAATGAGGATAATCAGAATTCTTAAGGAGGACAAATTCTGCAAGTATGATCAAAGTGAAATGATCTTCAAAACCAAAGTAGGATGAAGTATTGCAAACACCTGAGAAGCAACATCTCAGAATCAGTCATCCCTTTTGACAAGTCTGAGGCCACTGTGATGCTGAAACCATACAGTACTATGGTTTCACAGCTTTTGTAGCCTTTCCCAATTCTTAGCCACTATTTTTGTGGCAACTTTATTGAGATATAATTCACAGATCAGATAACTCACCATTTTAAGCTATACAGTTCAGTAGTTTATAATAATTGCAGAATGGTACAATAATCATCACAATTTTCAATCCTTTTCATCACCTGAAAAATACACCTATCCTTTTTCATTATTATACCCTCTTTCCCCAATTTTCCCATCCCTAAACCACCACTGCTCTACTTTTTATCTCTGGAGATTTGCCTGTTTGGGGCATTTCATATTAAGGGAATCATATGATACATGGTCTTTTGTGAGTTACTTCTTTTGCTTAGCATAACTTTTTCAAGGTTCATACAAGCATGTATGAGTGTTTTATTCCTTTGTCTAGATAATGTTCTATTTTATGGACATACCACATTTTGTTTATCTAGTCAATTGTTTATCCATTCAAAAGGTGTTATTTCCAACTTTTTCCTTTTATAAGTAACACTGCTATGAACACTCATGTACAAATTTCTATATGAAATTATGTTTCCATTTCTATTGAGTTTAGATAGATAGATAGATAGTGGTGGTGGTTTAGTGGCTAAGTCATGTCCGACTCTTGCAACTTCATGGACTGTAGCCTGCCAGGCTCCTCTCTCCATGGATTCTCCACGCAAGAATACTGGAGTGGGTTGCCATTTCCTTCTCCAAGATAGACAGATATATTGGAGGAATTTAGTAACTTAAAATTTTTAATAATACTTATTTTCATATCTAATTAGATTATCTTACTATCAGATTATGTTGTTTTGACCTCTGTGGAGGAAAACTAGATCCTTTATGGTTAATACTCAAGTTATAGAGATTAGTTAACTCTTTATCTCAATTCTATATAGGACAATTTGAATTCAGGTGTTTTAAAAAATCTGTTCTGTTAGTCACATGGACTGTAACATGATACTGCTGTAATGTTCCCCAGTATTTCCATTACTTAGTTTTATACTTCTCATAAACCAGTATTACTGAAATAACTTCCAGGATTAGAACTACAGTTTTTGATTTTTTGACCACATTCAATCTACAGGTACTGTGCTGAGTGCTCTATGTGCATTTCTATAATTCTTAAATGAACTGTGTGAGATAAATATTATTTTCCCAGTATTACATTTGAGGAAATGTACAGTATTACAATGTATAGTATTACATTTGAGGAAACTGAGACTCAAAGAAATGAAGTGACTTACCCAAGGCCTTCAGTTAAGCAAGTGATAGAAATATATTAGAAGCCAAAAGCCATCCATCCAGCCCAGAAGCCTGGGTTCTTCTCATGTAACAGGCTGTCCATATTGAGAAGTCTTTGACCAACAACACCAAGTAAATAATTTTATTGCAGTTCTTATAAAGTTGTTTCAACTATTCACTTCAACATAGATACCCACAGTTAGCAGCATGAAAAACGAGTAAAATCTCAAATGTCTGCCAATAGTTAATATATTATACATTAATATATTATGTATATTATACATTAAACTTAGTATATTATACATTAAACAATATTGAAGAGTAGTTTCAAAGTTTTTTGATCATGATACAGAATTAGAAGCATGTCTTATATCAAAATCCAGTTATCACTTATGTACAAAATTTCAAGCATGAATTCATATTCTTTGCAGGTTTCAGGACTCATAGGTCTCCAAGCACAATTTTAAAAATACTGGCATAGACTATCTGCAATGAGGCAGACTATTTTTTATCAGAGACTAATCTAAAAGTTACTCCTCTTTCTTGAAAATAGCCAGGAACTATGAAAATCCTTCCCATTCCTATAGGGCCATGAAGCAGCTAAGCATAAGATGGCAGGCCAACTGGAGACACAGTAGTTTATAGAGGCTGCAACTTGCATAAATGAGCTCCCAGCAAAGAGAACAGAGAGACAGAGGACCATAGTGACCCAAATGGAGAATTCCAGAGTAATCAATAGCAGATCATTAGCAACTTCTAAAGCATATTGAAGGAAAGAAAGTCACTTTAGAAATATGGCCAAGACTTTCTTTTCAAACAAGTGCAAACTTAAAAACAAAGAACTATAAAATAATTTGCAGCTTATGGTATACTACTGCAAACTTAAAGAATTGCTGGATAATCTGCAATTTATAGGATAGGCCTTGGTATTAGGAAATGGCCTTCAACTATATATCAGTTTAGGGTCACAACAAGCAGAAATGATCAAGGATCAAAGTATCATACTGATACTAATCTGTTGAGAAATATTTCTATTGGGTATGTTTTTTAAAGATTTCCATAAATTTTATGGAGAATATTACTTTACCCTAACCACATATATGTTACCTATAGTTTGTTATAGACTCAAATTAATTTTTAACTCTTCACTATAATTCTCAGCCCACAGTTGCCATTTGTTCGTTTCAATTTTTCTGTTGCCTTTACAAATTTTTTTTTTAATCAATATATTTTTAGGGATGACTGTTGGTTGGGTTGGTCTCAAATGATGGTTGCCACCAAGTAGGCAGATAAGGTAAGCAGCATCTCACATATAATATTCCTTTAGCAAGAATTATTCTTGTTTGGCTATGCCTCACATCCATGTGAGGGAAGTCACCACATTATTAATGTTATTAATTATCTTATAATTAGTATAATACTTTACATTGTTATAGTAATATTATAATAATTATAGTAATTTTTATTATACCCATCATTAGCACAGTCACATAAAATGGTACTATTGCTAGATCTCCTCTGTGGAAAGCTTCCTCAGCTTTCCACTTGGCAGTAAATAGGGATTACATATAAGCTGTAGTTTTCAGGGCATGTGTCATCAAGATTTTAGTAAAGAACTATTTACATAACCAACCTATTAAGATAACCAATTCTAGTTCTTCTTTAGCATTGGACAGATGTAATCTTTCATGCGATTTCTGAACTTTATCCACCTATACTCACAACTTTATATGTCTCAAAATTCAAGCCACAGAAGGATGGAGCAGAAGGATCAGCACTCAGGAGATAGAAGATCCAGATAACTAGTAGTTCTGTCTTAATAGTCATGCATTGGATTTCCTCTTAGTGAAAGTAATAATATTAGGAAAGTCAGCAATCATTTTGGAATCTCAGTTTTCTTACAGGTAGAAAAGGGAAAACATTATTATCCTGGCCTTGATGAGCATAGTTGTTGTAGGAACTGAATGAGATAACAGATATGCAGATTCTTTATAAATTGAACTGCACTAATGTAAAAATAAAAGGGACTTCACTGTGCGGCCACTTTCTTCATCCCTGTGATCCTCACAAGCAAGTTATCAAAATATGTCTACCCATGATACTAATGAATTATTAGAACCACTTTCTTTGCCTCCTTCTTCACATCTATATTTGACAGCCAGTTGCCTCTAAAGATGATTCTTACCTCTTTCGTTTTCTCAGGTTGAATCCCCTTTCTTTGCAGTTTAAATTGTCTTCATTGAGAGATGTGCTCTGGTGAAACGCAAAGACTGCACTGTGTCATCATGTAGATCCAGACAACTGACAAACAGCTAAGGAATAAATACGAAAAACATTTCTTCGAACTGTAGACTTAAGAAAAGATTTTTTTTCAAACCCATGTAGAACAAAGACTGCTACAATTTTGAATAATTTAACATTTCTATGACTTAATTGAGTTATCTCAATTAAAATCACAGTGAGAAAATTTCAGTAGAAAAATTGCCAGAGAAGAAATAATTAAAATAATTGCTATGTTTAAGAGGAAATTTCCTGAACTGAGCATATTGTTCATGCAAAAAATCTTAAATCATTATAATTTACAGTAATCATTTTCTTCACATTGCAAATACACAGTAACTACTCTGTTCCTAAATTGGTTGTGTGTGGCCTCTTGGTGAAGAAATGGTAGCTCCCTAAAGTAGAACAACTTGAATGTACTGATGCCAAGCATGCCGTGGTAATTAATTGCTTAGCAGTTCCCATATTATTATATTTGATTACAAACTCCACTAAAGCTAACAAGAATTTACTCCTCTGGAAATAGGAACTTTTAAAGGATTTAGGAGCTTGGCTTTATATCAAAAACAAAGAGTGTAAAAAAAAAAAGTGTGATTGGTTATTGAATATACAGTTATATATTTTTATATTGTCACCTCTATTAGGAAATTTACCTAGAAACACATAACCATTTTCTATTGTAAATTATTATAATTTTCTTTCATTTGTACCCTAAGGAAGAAAGGTACTTTGCATTTATATACCTGAAATTAAGATAATATCGTATCTGTTACCACAGTGGGCATGGCAACAATGATTCCCGGGGGGACCAAGACTGAAAATCTAAAAGTGGTGTAAATAGATTTAATAGATTCTAGGGATATAGCTAATCAAGGTCAAGGTTGGGGGAGAGAGAGAGCAGTGAGTATGGGGAGAAGTTTAAAAAAATACCATAAGGAAGATATAGGAAGCCTACAAAGGTAGGAAATGAGGGCAGATAAATAAATTTGGTGCTAGGTCTATGATGGCCACAAAAATAGATGGGACAAGGAGCAGGGAGGCAAAAAAAAAAGTGTAAATCTG
This sequence comes from Cervus canadensis, assembly GCF_019320065.1. Taxonomy (NCBI): domain Eukaryota; kingdom Metazoa; phylum Chordata; class Mammalia; order Artiodactyla; family Cervidae; genus Cervus; species Cervus canadensis. Next base: position 47,639,294 of record NC_057400.1, read on the forward strand.
CAAAGGCTGTAAGCTAAGGAGACCAATTGAGTCTTTAAGAACTGCACCCTTTGCAGACACCATGAGACCTGATTTGGGGGCAAACACTCCTTGGTCCTACAATTTATAGTCATATAAGAACTCACAGATATGTGAAAGAATGAACAGATATGCACTACAGTAAAGATTGCAATCTAGAGTTGGATTTAGAAAAGGCAGAGGAACCAGAGATCAAATTACCAGCATCTGCTGGATCATATAAAAAGCAAGGGAATTCCAGAAGAAAAAACATCTATTTCTGCTTCGTTGATTACACTAACGCCTTTAACTGGGTGGATGTGACAAACTGTGAAAAATTCTTCAAGAGATAGGATTACCAGGGTACCTTACCTGACTCCTGAGAAATCTGTATGCAGGTCAAGAAGCAACAGTTAGAACCGGACATGGAACAACAGACTGGTTCCAAGTTGGGAAAGGAGTATGTCAAGGCTGTATATTGTCACCCTGCTTATTTAACTTATATGCAGAGTTCATCATGCAAAATGCCAGGCTGGATGAAGCACAAGCTGGAATGAAGATTGCAGAGAGAAATATCTTTCTGCCACCCTTATGGCAGAAAGAAAAGAAGAACTAAAGAGCCTCTTGATGAAAGTGAAAGAGGAGAGTGAAAAAGTTGGCTTAAAACTCAACATTCAAAAAACATTCAAAAAAGATCATGGCATCCAGTCCTGTCACTTCATGGCAAATAGATGGGTAAACAATGGAAACAGTGACAGACTTTATTTTCTTTGGCTCCAAAATCGCTTCAGATGGTGACTGCAGCCATGAAATTAAAAGACACTTGCTCCTTGGAAGAAAAGCTATGACAAACCTAGACAGCATATTAAAAAAGCAGAGACATTACTTTGCTAACAAAGATACATCTAGTCAAAGTTATCATGTTTCCAGTAGTCATGTATGGATGTGGGAATTGGACTGTCAAGAAGACTGAGTGCTGAAGAATTGATGCTTTGAACTGTGGTGTTGGAGAAGACTCTTGAGAGATCCTTGGATTCCAAGATCAAACCAATCAATCCTAAAGGAAGTCAGTCCTGAATACTCATTGAAAGGGCTGACGCTGAAGCTCCAATACTTTGGCTACCTGATGCAAAGAGCTAACTTATTAGAAAAGACCCTCATGCTGGGAAAGACTGAAGGCAGGAGGAGAAGGGGACGACAGAGGATGAGGTGACTGGATGACATCACTCACTCAGTGGTCATGAGTTTGAGCAAACTCCGGGAGATGGTGAAGGACAGGGAAGCCTGGTGTGCTGCAGTCCATGGGGTCACAAAGAGTCATACATGACTGAGCGACTAAACAATAAGAACAAAGATTGCAATGGAAAGAAAGCACTAGTTCTTTTAAAGGTGTAATGTAAGTGAAATTTTCTTTTCTTTTTTCTTCTTTTTTTTGGCCAAGTCCCCTATTTATGACTTCCCCAATGTTTTGATAGTGAGCAGCAATATAGGCTACATTGACCCTAAGGTCTCTAGGTAGAGCACAGAGGCCCCAGTGTATGCTATTTTCAGTCATCGTTGGAGAAATATAATAATTGCTCCAATTTTTGAGCCCTGTTTTGGCTATTACTGCCTAAGAAACTACCCAAAATTTAAAGACTCCATTTAAAACTTTGTGGCTTGGGAAAACAAAACTGTTATCTCTCATATTGACTAAGCATATGTGAGTGGGTAATTCTCCTTTAGCGTTTAGGGTTGATTAGGGCTGCAGTTCTCTGGAAGTTTGAGTGACCTGGAGTATCCAAATGGCTCACTTATGTGAGTGCTGGAGATGAGGCTGTCAAACCAAGTTCTTTGCATTTCCCCCTCGTGACTTTTGTATGTGGCTTGGCTTCTCGTAGCTCAGTGGTTGGGCTCAAAGAACTTGAATTTCCAGCTTGTGCATGAAAGCTGCATATCTCTTAAGGCCCAGCCTTGGAGATTATGCAGCAGCATTGCTGCTGCATTCTCCTAGCCTGAGCAAGTCTCAGGAGAGGCCCAGATTCCAGGTGGGGAGAAGTAGACTCCACTGTTGGATGGGAGGTGTGGCAAAGAATGTGCTGCCATCTTTATTTCACTCCAGCTACCTGCTATGTGCCAAGTACTCTGGTAAGTGCTTTATCCACTCTATATTATATAAGCCTCAGAATCATCCTCAGTTTGTCATTTAGGAATTTGGAGATCAGAGATATTCAATTATAGAGTTAATAAATGAGTGAAGTGGGATCTGGATGCTAGTGCCTTTTTCTCCACAGCCTCAGTAAGCCATAGAGAAAGAGGATAGGAATGACAACAGCTTGTGCATTTGTTAAGTCAGTTGTATGGCTCTATTAGTGGATCCTGAATTGCTGGTTGAGTCCCCTTCCCCGTTCCCTTTAAGATTACAAAGTTTTATTGTTTTTTTAAGCTTCTAAGACTAAATTGTCTAGAAATTTCCAAGATACGGTTTTCTACACTAATTCACTTTGTTTCTCCTGAAAGTGAAAGTATTAGTCACTCAGTTCCATCTGTCTCTTTGCAACGTCATGGACTGTAGCCCGCCAGGCTCCTCTGTCCATTTAATTCTCCAGGCAAGAATACTGGAGTGGGTGGCCGTTTCCTCCTCCAGGGGATCTTCCTGACCCAGGGACTGAACTCAGGCTTTCTTCATTGCAAGCAGATTCTTTACCATCTGAGTCACCACGGATTCTTTCAAATAAATGAGTGTGTTGAGTTCTCGCCACACAGAAAATTACAAACAGAAATTACGGCAAATCTCATGCCTCTAAGTTTTTTAATCAAGTCCAGTTGTGGCCTGATAAAGTGTACTTAATGATAGAAACCTGTGGGTCATGTGCTTAGTTGAATTGAAAAAATCTATTATTATAACTAATTTAAATTCAAACCAACTGTATTGTAAAATATGCATAGATATCTAACACTTTAAACCTGTACAAATTATTCTCTTAAACACACTCATTACAAGTTTCCTTTATGTATTTCAGAATCCTTTTTAAGGCCATAAAAACTGTGTGAAAAATGGAGCCTTCAATCAAAAGTAGTTTTTGTCTATGTAAACAGTCAGTTGGATGGATTTCTTTTCTGCTTCAGTTTCCTTTTCCACCAAATAGATCAATTATGCGACTATGGCTTATGAAAAAGAGATATAGGAAAGTTGAAACTGTTTGAAGTTTTGAAACTCATTTGCGAGGAAAGATTAAAAGACTGGTGTGATGTAGTTTAGCCTTGAGAAGAAAAGATTGGGAAAAAGTAGGCTCAGTGATAGGAACTTGTGCATTCTATTTAAAGTAAGACAGATGTGAATGTGCCGAAATGACAGTGGGGTGGTTAGACTTCTTTACAGGTAAATTTCACCAGGGACAGTATTGTAAATTCCTGGCTTAGATTTTGAAATAAGGAAGTAGACTGTTAGCACTAGCACTTTTAAAAACAAGGAAGGTTCTCTTATAATCTCTAGCATTGAGGGAACAGATCCTACATGAATGCATGGAGACAGAGGCATTTGCTTGCAAAAGGCACTATGGATTATGATTTTATGAATGCTTGAGTGTGTCCTGGGGCTAATGATTGGGAATAAGAAGCCCAACAAAATTAACTAGCTTCCTCAAAGTCATTGGCTGTATCAACGATAACAAAACAGTATTAGATGTTTTCTTCCTTCTTTCTTCAGTTGGTAGATTCTACCCTGTGTAGAATGATAGAAGGGAAAAAAAATGAAAGAAGGAAGGAGAAAAGAAGAAAGAAGAGAAAATCAGAATGATCTAACTGCATTAAATGTATTCACTTCTTGTTTAGTCGCTAAGTCATGTCCAACTCTTCTGTGACCTCAAGGACTGTAGCCTGCCAGTCTCCTCTGTCCATAGCATTTTCCAGGCAGGAGTACTGGAGTGGGTTGCCATTTCATTTACATCCTCAGAAATTTAGTGGTATAATTTTCCTATTTTTGCTCACTAATAGGTCAGTGTGGATATTCAGCAAGCATCAGGCTTTGGAGGCCTCTCCTGAGTCTTCTGTTTCAAGCAGAGTGAATGGAGAGAGTACGTACTGATTTGTGGAGCAGGTTTTTATGGGTCATGTTTGTATGAGTCATTTGTCCAACTCTGTCATATGACCCTATCTTACTGAAAGTGAGGTTAGTATATGTAAGCTTAGCTGTGTGCCCAGGACTTTTGTATGTGTGTGCAGACAGGAGAAAAAGTAACACAGCCAATAACAAACCCAGAAGACTTTCTATCAGAGTTCTTCTTAAGCATGAACTTTGAAACTACCAATTAATACTAGAATGCTGTAGTGTTTCAAGCACAAAATAAATATTTTTATATTTAAAAATATACTTTAAGAACAAATGTTGAATTTTTTAGTGTGGACTTCTAATATAATTTCACTTGAAAAGTCAAACTTGCTATGAATTCCACTAGAAATTCTTAGGGCTGAGCAGTGAAATAGTGTAATTTTTAGCAAGTGCCAACCATTTCCATGTGAATGGAGCCTTTATTAAACATATTTTAACACTCCTGTGGGTTAATAATGTGTTAGCAGAAAAAGACATGTTGAGCTTAGTGCAGTTATCCTTCCATCCCAATTATACTGTGACATTAAATCTTGTGACATTTAATAAGAAAAGCCATTTCACCCATGGCTACTTCTAGTGCAGACGATTTATGCAACAGTGTTCCCATAGACAAAATTATGAAAAGAAGGCATTTCAACATGCTGACATGTCTAACTGCCCATGTAAATTAAATAAGGTGTAGCAAAATATATAAATTGTTAATATTATGATTACCTGGTATCTGAGACCAAAAAAAGAGAAATTAACAACCATGGCTTTTAAATTAATATTAAACAAATATAAATGGATAACTTATAGGAGAAGTTGCTTAGTTAATAGGGATCCAGGAAGTTATTTTTCCCCATGGGAGGTATTTAAAGCTTTTTTTGTAATGTGTATTCATCTGGCCTATAGCATAGCTTAATATTTGTTGAGAATTAAATTAATTTGACTTTAGAGTTAGAAGATGCCTTGATTACCTTAGAGAGTTGAAATTCTTATATCTGAGGTTGAATTCTTGATCTTTTAAATTAAGGTCTAAATTTTACTATTATGTATATGTGCTTAATCTGCCAGTGATTCTATAACCTATTTCTTTCCAAAGTGGTTGTATGTATAACACTGATTCTGAATTTACTGAGTTTTACAATTAAACCATTCATTTGGTATCAAGTAATAAGAAGAAAAAGTATGACTTTTGCTTAAATATTTGTTAAGGTACACATTCATTTCTATTTCTCATCTTTACACTATTGACATGATGGTAAATATGTGATAGAGAACAAATCATCAAATCAGACATTTAAAGGGCCACATTACACCTCAAATGATCAGAATGAATTTTTAATTGATTTTAATTTAAATAAATTTTTCAGTTGTTTTAGTTTTAAATCAGAGTCAGAGTTTTCAAGAGAAAATGTTAAGAGTCACATAGAGTTGTATTTTTGGTAAGCTGAGAGGTCTGGGGAGAAAAAGCTTTTTCCTCTGCCCTCTTATGTTCTATGACTGAGCCTGGGAATTAAACTGACAAAAGAGAGACGAACAGACAAAAAGCATACAGATTTTACTTAATGTTAATATTATTTTATGTACACAGAGCCTTTTGTATATAAGAAATAAAGGCCCAAGAAGCCGATAGGCTTGAGAACTTATATACCATTTTAATAAAGAATGATAAGTTATGGAGTTGTGACAAAGCAAAGGAAAAAGGGGTTTGGGCAGTAAATTGTGGAAAAGCAACCAGGAAATATATGAGGGAAACTAATGGAAAATAAGGATTGTTTTAGTAGGTTTGTCTGTACAGATTCATCTTAGGGTCAGCTCTCTGTCCCCAGTGAAAAGAATCTTCTCCTCTTCCTGTAGAGAGAGGGCATCTTTCTCACGGGAAATGTGTGCCCTACTTATTGATAGAAAGGGGGAGGTCAGGGAGCCCTTCCTGAATCTCAGCTCCTTGAGCTCAAAATAATCATATGAAAAAGTATTTGGGAATGGCATGTTCTGATTGCCTTAAGGATTTTGTATTATTTATTTAGTTAGTATTTGTAAGGTAATTACATGTACATATAAATAGATAAATAGGAAAGATAACTAGCTAAATGAAGGCTTATCTTAATCAAATGGTCAAAAAATGACTATCGTTGAATTTCAGGCCCTGAAGAACTTTATACAGTGCTCAGATCCATAGCTTCCCCAAGGAAGCAGGGCAGCTGGTTTCCCCGGTGGCTCAGCTGGGAAAGAATCTGCCTGCCAATTCAGGCGACGCAAGAGATGTGGGTTTGATCCCTGGGTAGGGAAGATTCCCTGGAGAAGGAAATGGCAACCCACTCCAGTATTCTTGCCTGGAAAATTCCATGGACAGAGGAGTCTGGCTGGGCTACAGTCCATGAGGTTGCAAAGAGTCGGACACAACAGCACACATGTGTTCAGATCCATAGATAAGAAATGGCAGAATATTAGAATTGAAATAACCTTGATAGAATGATAACCATTCTGAAGACAGCCCCTATCTATGATAGTAGATTTAAAGGATAATGATCTTGAGATTAATAACTGCCTCCTATTATCATTATCTCAGAATCACTCCCTCACATTAATATAAGTGACACATATCCTCTAGATGAATTCAGTCTCATCTGGCAGGTGAATGACCCTCATTGACTTAGTGATGGGATTGGCTTCTAAGGATCCTAGAGTAATCTATGGTTAGAGAACAAATATCATTGCCCATTCCCATCCTAAATGTGCTTATTGAAAACAGGATCCATGACTTACTATACTATATTTATAACCTCATTGCTACTGTCTGTGTGATTACTTTGACACAACCAGTTATTGTGTAAATATTTTTGGAAATTTATATCCAAGCTAAATAGCTGTTTAGACATAGAAGCCAATAATAATCTATTTGCTTCTGTGTTTTCATGACTTAAAGGGAAACTGAGAAATAAAAACTTAGCTCCCACTGGCAAGTCTTTATCAACGTGACAGCTTTTACTGGTCTAACTGGAAGTATATAGGGTGAGGTGTGGTAGTTTGGATTCTTTGGACTATCAATAACAGACCAATCCAAGCAGATTTCAGCAATAAGAAAGCAGAGCATAAAATAGGATGGGTGTAATAATTCAGTAATATTTTCACATTCTAGAGTTTGTATCTCTCTCCTCTCCATCAAGAATGTTGTCTTCATCTTGAAGCTGATTTCTCTTGGATTTAGAATGACTTTCAGTGACTGCTACATACTCCCTTGTTCAAGTCAAGAAGGCAAAAGAGAGATTAACTTGAACTGTTCTCTAGTAAGAGATGGGGAGGATGTTCTCAGAGGTCACAGGCATGTGCTTCGTTATATCTTGTTGTCTGTTTTCGTGTCACATGCTTTTCTTGAACTTACTACTTTCTTTTTTTTTTTGAACTTACTACTTTCAAAGAGGATAGAATGCCCAAAGGCCAATCACAATAAGGTTAATCTCCCCAATTGCAGTTTTTCTTCTCTTGTAGGAGAGGAATGGAATGGATGTTGAGTGACCAATCACAGTGTTTACAATAATGCGATAAATGAGGAGAGAGATGATGGAGAAATAGATGTGGAATGAAGGCATTGGAGGTCCAGTGGGACCACTCTTTTGCCAGAAATAGAGACGATACAAGCCAAACAAAACAGTGAAGATAAAAGAGGAGAAGAAATGACAAATCAAAAACGTTGCTATTTAGTCTAAGTTGTGTCTGACTCTTCTACAACCCCATAGACTGTAACCCACCAGGCTCCTCTGTCCTTGGGATTTCCCAAGCAAGAATACTAGAGTGGTTGCTATTTCCTTCTCCAGGGGATCTTCCCGACCCAAAGACTGAACCTGTGTCTCCTGCATTGGTAGGTGGATTCTTTACCACTGAGTCACCAGAGAAGCTCAAATCAAAAATCAGTAAGAAATGTTTCAGTTAAAAGAAAAAATGGAGTGCTAGACTTTTTCCAAAAATTTATGATTATTCATACAGATTCTTTATTTTTCTGAGATGATGAAGATATATTTTAAAAATATAAAAGAACAATAAGGCAACAGATAGCTCTGTCTTTTAATTAATGTTAACTCATGACTTGTGAAAAGGGTCGTATATGAGAAAGACATCCTATTGATTCTATTTCTATGGATGTATTTTTTTGGGCGGGGCATGGAAAGTTTTAACCATATAAATGTCGACATATTGGATGGTTTGTTTTAAGTGGGAATACTATAGATAATGAAAAATTCAACTGTACTTAAAATCAATGAACTTGTCTTTGTGATAAGCCATAGTGGCTTCTCTGGTATACACTGGAACATGCATGTTCTTTATAGAAAACCTATCTCCTTTCCTGGATTTCTGCTTCTAGAGAGAGATTTACTGTTTCATATTCAAAATTATATGCAGGTACCTGCTCTGAAACGTTTACTATCACTATCCAAATGTGTCACTATATAGACCTAGGGGACTAACAAGTTCCCCTGTTCCAAGGAGGAACTGTCACTAAGGCAGGCATGGTTAAATATCTGTAACCACAAGATTTCCTCTAATAGCATTTCAAATGGAAAATAAGAACCAAACCTGGTCGGTTCAGTTCAGTTCAGTTGCTCAGTCATGTCCGACTCTTTGCAACCCCATGAACGCCATGCACACCAGGCCTCCCTGTCCATCACCAACTCCTGGAGTTTACTCAAACTCATGTCCATTGAGTCAGTGATGCCATCCAACCATCTCATCCTCTGTCATCCCCTTCTCCTCCTGCCTTTAATCTTTCCCAGCATCAGGGTCTTTTCAAATGAGTCCACTCTTTGCATTAGGTGGCCAAAGTATTGGAGTTTCAGCTTCAGCATCAGTCCTTCCAATGAACACCCAGGACTGATCTCCTTTAGGATGGACTGGTTGGATCTCCTTGCAGCCCAAGGGACTCTCAAGAGTCTTCTTAAACACCACAGTTCAAAAGCATCAATTCTTCGGCGCTCAGCTTTCTTTATAGTCCAACTCTCACATCCGTACATGACTACTGGAAAAGCCATAGCCTTGACTAGACAGACCTTTGTTGGCAAAGTAATGTCTTTGCTTTTTAATACGCTGTCTAGGTTGGTCATAACTTTTCTTCCAAGGAGTAAGGGTCTTTTTATTTCAAGTGGAAAGTAAGAGCCAAACCTGGTAGTAATAATCATTCCAAAGTGTCTACCCCTTTAACAAGTTTAATCCTGATCAACCCAGACCTCAAAATCTAGGGAAAGGGACAGCTCTCCATGTTTGGAACAAGCATTTATAGCTAGTGATGGGACCAAAATGGAAGCTATATTTCATCCAATGTAGAATCTGGGGACTAAAACCTGTGTCTCAATCCAAGCAAATTGTGAGATGTTAGGGGTCTTAACCCTATGGGTGAGCCAAGGGTAAAGAATCTGCCTGCCAATGCAGGAGACATGGGAGACGCATGTTCAATCCCTGGGTTGGGAAGATTCCTTGGAATAGGAAATGACAACCCATTCCAGTTTTCTCTCCAGGAAAATTCCACAGACAGAGGAGCTTGACAGGCTACAGCCCATGGGAGTCACAAAGAGTCAGACATAGCTTAATAACTGGGCACACACAGGGGTCATAGAGCCAACATTAGGGCAAAAATTGGTATTTAGAAATTTTCTTCATGGTTTCAGATCTGTTCAATTACTCAGTCGTGTCCAACTCCTTGTGACCCCATTAACCACAGCACGCTGGGCCTCCCTGTCCATCACCAATTCCTGGCATTTACCCAAACTCATGTCCATTGAGTCGGTGATGCCATCCAACCATCTCATCCTCTGTTGTCCCCTTCTCCTCCTGCCCTCAATCTTTCCCAGCATCAGGGTCTTTTCAAATGAGTCAGCTCTTCGTATTACGTGGCCAAAGTATTGGAGTTTCAGCTTCAACATCAGTCCTTCCAATGAACACCCAGGACTGATCTCCTTTAGAATGGACTGATTGGATCTCCTTGCAGTCCAAGGGACACTCAAGAGTCTTCATGGTTAATTTGGACAAAGAAGGGAAAACCGACTCTTTTTAAAAGTATTTCTTTATTTGACTGCACCTGTGTCTTAATTGCAGCATGCAAGATCTTTAACCTTCATTGCAGCTTATAGGATCTTTAGTTGTAGCATGTGGAATATTGTTCCCAGACCAGGGATCCAACTCTGGCCTTTGCACTAAGAGTGCAGAGTCTTAGCCACAGGACCACCAAGGAAGTCCCTGGAAAACCTACTCTTGAGACGTTGATTACCTGAGTAATTTGTATGTTGATTGGGTTTGCTATATAAGTGCTAAACCTATTGTATTGCCTACGTAGAATAATCCTGGGCATATGTACAATTTCTTAAAACATGTTTTTTTCTTTAAATGGGCTATTTATGATATAGCACTTCATATTTGTTAAAATATAGAAAACTATCCTTTCTGGAGGTCACCTAGAGCCCTTCATTATTTTCTTTCATTTTCTCAAGTTCTCCTTCTGACCAAATCCAGGCCGCACCTTGGAGTTTCTCTTATGAAGGTGTTGAAAAGACACCTAAAATCATTTTTGCATTAAGGCTCTGGCAAGATAGGTGGCTCTGCCCATATATATATATATGTGTGTGTGTGTGTGTGTGTGTGTATGTATGTATATATATAAAACGTATATATTTATATGTGAAGATTATTTTTGTTGTACATAGACATGGCCTGGGAGTTGTAGTTAAGAAATGGGGTGGCCTGTAATAAGAGGAATATCTGTGAGAATTTCAGTGTATCAAGCAAATTTGAGGTAGAGAAGTGCCCTGGGGTCACATAGTTCCACCTTCGCCAAACAAGTTCACAGGCCTGCAGTTTACCGTAGTGCAATTTTCTTTACCTTGTGAAGCCTAATCTTTTAATGTTTGAAACCCCTGACTTCTAAAATGAGCATCTAATATCACGTCTTGGTTCTCATATTCCACTGCTGCAGCGGGAAAATTGGGCTAGTGCCCCTGCAGCAGATCTGTTTTAACCTTAAGGATGGCATTGCCTTACGAAAGTTATTTTTTTCCCCTTGTCAAATTTAAGCAGAAACATTTCAGACATGGAGACTCAAAAACTCATTTGCAGTCTGAGAAATAGAATCCATCATATTTCTTCTCTGATGGAAAAGACTATATAACAGATTGTTTAATTCAGAAAAGGGAACAAGTGGCCTGTTGATGTATTGCTTTAGTTTCAGACATTATTGGGAGAAGGCCAATAAAAATACCTTTTATATAATCATTAGTAATAGGGCTTTTCTAGGTGGTTGCTGATGGACTGTGGATAAACAAAAGAATTAACTTACCTCATCCTAAAACAGAATGCAAATCCATCTTTCATTGTTAAAGGGCTCTTAAGAAAATTGCCAATTTCTATAAATGATCTAGCTTGTAACTTTTATCACCAGGTAGTTAATTTATGAATAGTTGGCCTAATGAGACATTAACCTGTTAGAATCTTTGCTTGAAACCTAGAGTTAACTGATTTTAATAGATATTATTGCCCCCCCCCTTTTTTGTAGTGACAGGATACACTATATACTAGAGCTTGATCACTGTGCTTTTGCATTATGAATCAGCATAGAATTCCATACTGCAAACTCACCTGTTCTCTGATAATCCTCTATGCTCTAATTCCCATTGAAACCTTGAATATACTGGGCTCTGCACTTGTTTCAAATAGGGTAAATGAGCAGGTGTCTTGAAGTCTAATATTTAAGCATCCTGCATCCTTTCTACTTGCTTTTCAAAAATATTGAATAATTTTTACTATTTTTCAGATATTCTGTAGTATTTTTGTGTGAATTTTATAATAGGAAATTTTTAAAAATACTTTTTCCCTTCAAGAATATCAGTCAGGTAATTGTCACTATGACAAATAGATGGAAAACAATGGAAACAGTGACAGACTTTATTTTGGGGGGCTCCAAAATCACTGCAGATGGTGACTGCAGCCATGAAATTAAAAGATGCTTACTCCTTGAAAGAAAAGCTATGATAAACCTCGACAGCACATTAAAAAGCAGAGACATTACTTTGCTGACATAGGTCTGTCTAGTCAAAGCTATGGTTTTTCCAGTAATCAAGTATGGATGTGAGTGTTGGACTATAATGAAAGCTGAGTGCCAAAGAATTGATGCTTTTGAACTGTGATGTTGGAGAAGGTTCTTGAGAGTCCCTTGGACTACAAGGAGGTCAAACCAATCAATCCTAAAGGAAATCAATCCTGAATATTCATTGGAAGGACTGATGCTGAAGCTGAAACTCCAATATTTTGGCCACCTGATGCAAAGAAGTGACTCCTTTGAAAAGACCCTGATGCTGGGAAAGACTGAGGGCAGGAGGAAAAGGGGACAACAGAGGATAAGATGGTTGGATGGCATCACCTACTCAATGGACATGAGTTTGAGCAAGCTCTGGGAGTTGGTGATGAACAGGGAAGGCTGGTGTGCTGGGGTTGCAGAGTCGGACATGCCTGAGCGACTGAACTGATTGTCAGACTCTGACAGACGGTCATGGAAAATTTGATTTACCAACTTGAGTAATTCTAAACCCTCTTTTTACAGTTTCTATAATAACTCCTATTTTCATCCTATTTAGAAAGCAGGATATAAAATACATAATTTTATTTTAATGTATTTTATACATGTATATTGGCAGAACGCAAACTGCCTTAAAGGCAAGAGCAGTCCCAAAGTGTGGTAATGGTTAGTTTTTATGGGCTTGTTATTTTATTGTTCTAACTATTTTGGGGAAGGGGCAGAGATTTCCAGGATGTGGGCCACTGCCAATCTTTTGCCTTTATGGTAGGCCTCAAAACTGTCACGGCACTTGTGAAGGTGTAATTTAACATGGTAATGCATTACAATAAGTGTGTAATAAATCTGCCACCATCTTGAGCCTGGTAGGTTCTAACTGGTTGTTGTTGTGTGAGCTTCTTCCTAGTGCTCGTGCCCTGCCCCCCTTCCTTCCTGTCTCATACTGACTGATAACTGTCTCCTATTTATTAGCATAAGAGTTTTGGTTTTTCCTTTTGTCTTGTTCATATTTCTAACTTTTAAACATAATAGATACGTGTTTCTTCCATAGGGGGGAAAAATGGGGGCAGGTGGGAGGACAGTCCAGGAGGGAATATATGTATACACATGACTGATTCACTTCATTGTACAGAAGAAACTACACAGCATTGTAACACAACTATATCCCAATTTAAAAATAAAAATAAATAAAACTTCTAATGGTGGAAAAAATATTTAAAAAATATTCTTAAGCAGTGTTCCTCTGAGAATATCTGTCCAGATATGTTAGAGGGGAGCCTAGGTTTTGACGAAATTGGTAATTGGCAATTAACTTATTTCTTTCAGGACTTTTATCTTCTGGGAGGTGCAATCAAAATAGGTTAATATATTGCAGGGCTTCAATACAATTTTTGTTTTCAGAAGTATTTACTATATACAAAAAAATCTAAGAATTTAAAAAACAATTCAACATTAAGGATATTTTTAATTAATTATGAGAACATCAATATTCATTTCCAAGAAATTTCTTAGTAAACTAAAAAGCACCTTTTCTTGAAATTGTAATCTGTCAGAAACCAAGAACCAGAGGAGTGTTGAAGCCATGTTCGCTAAAGGCAGGGATAAGACCAAACTCCCACTAATTCTATTATCATTTTATATTTTTCTAGAAGTTCTAGCAAATAATATAAAACAGGAATAGGTAAATGTATAAGTGTTGGAGGAAAAGAGACAAAATTGTCATAATTATTGTTATTTATAGATGACACGATTATCCACTGAGGACAACCTAAGAAAATCAGCACTTTCTAAAATAACTTAGTAAGTTGCCCATACTTGATTACATGAAAACCCAGTGCCTCTTTGTATATGTCGTTCATAATATCAGTGTAAAAGAGAAGGGAAAAATGAGATCTCCCAATTAAAATAACTACTATACATATGAAAAATCTGGCAAGAGACATAAAAGGAAAGGCAAAACCTCTGTGAAGAAAATGACAAAATCTCGAGGACAGACATTAAAAAGCAAAACTGGATGGAAAATCCAAATATTTAAGAGTTATCAGTTTTCTCTGAATCTATTTGTGAATGTAAAGAAGTCTTCATGGACATCTAAGGATTGTGGAGAACTGCAGAATTCTTGGAGAAAAATGTGAATCTAAAAATCTGTCCAGCAAAATAAATATTAAAATAGTTTAAAAATTTAATAACAAGATTAATGAATGTGGGCTTGTTAAAATATATTGTAGAATTCTTATAATTAAAATGGTGTGGAAACAATAAGTATTCAAGGAATTTATATAGTTCATTGGGGCATAATGCAGTGTCCAAAAGCTGAATGAAGTTCAAATGCAAATTGAGAATGTGATAAACATATTTTAAATCTATTAGAAAAGAATGAAATCTTTAGTATATTAAACTGATACAATTGGCCAACAAATGATAGGTTGGTAGATGATGGATATATAGTTGTACCCACAGATTACTCCTAAATAAGTTCCAGATTAATTTGAATTGAAAATGAAAATACACATATACTGAAAGAAAACATAAGAGTTTAAAAATAAGTATCAGGCTGAGAATGAACTTCCTAAGCATTGTACCAAAGCCAGAAATGATAAATGAGATTGTTGATTTGTTCACCCCAAAATGTAAAATTTTATGTGTCACATATGACACAATTTAAAGAGTTAAAAAAGCAAATGATAGATATTAGTAAGATTTAGGACAAAATAATATCTTCAGTAATAATAATACTTAGCTCTCATATATGCTTATTGCATATTGGGCCCTATTCTAAGTGCTTTAAATGTATTAACTAATCATTCTAAGAGATCCATGAGAATGGTACTTTTTTATCCTCATTTTATAAACAATGAAACTAATTTCTAGAAAAATTTTTCCTGGTCACAAAGTTAAACAATTAGTAAACAGTAGAGCCAGAATTTGAAGCCAGGTCTCCTGGATATGAAGGTTATGCTCTTCCTGCTCTGTTTGCTACTAAACACTTAAAAGTTGCAATTAATAAGATAAAATTAAGCATTCAAATAGAATAATGGACAAACAGGTATTTACAAAAGAAATACTATAGTTAATAAACACTTGAAAATGTTAAACAATAATGATAATCAACAAATGAAAAATAAAAGGGGACTGAATATTTAGCGTTTCCTACTAGTAATGATTGTGGTCATGTGAGAGTTGGATGTGAGAGTTGGACTGTGAAGAGAGCTGAGCACTTAAAAATGGATGCTTTTGAACTGTGGTGTTGGAGAAGACTCTTGAGAGTCCCTTGGACTGCAATGAGATCCAACCAGTCCATCCTAAAGGAGATCAGTCCTGGGTGTTCACTGGAAGGACTGATGCTGAAGCTGAAACTCCAGTACTTTGGCCACCTCATGTGAAGAGTTGACTCATTGGAAAAGACCCTGATGCTGGGAGGGATTGGGGGCAGGAGGAGAAGGGGACGACAGAGGATGAGATGGCTGGATGGCATCACCGACTCGATGGGCATGAGTTTGGGTAAACTCCGGGAGTTGGTGGTGGACAGGGAGGCCTGGCATGCTGTGATTCATGGGGTTGCAAAGAGTCTGACATGACTGAGCGACTGAACTGAACTAAACTGAACTGAACTAGTAATGATTACAATATTGATTATATATGCTGAGGAATTAGGTGTGGGAAAACAGACCTCTTATATGTGTTGAAAGACGACATTTCTACAGGGCAATTTTGCAAACTATATCCAACAACTTTTTAATCACATACTTTGACCCAGTAATTATTGTCTTAAGGGAACTATTAAGCAAGTATTTGCTTGTGGGTGTGTGAGTGTACCTCAATAAAATGATTGGAAATATCTAGTCTGAGTGGTTTTTAAACATCAGAAACCCATTTCTCATAGTGCTGGAGGCTGGGAAGGCCACGACCGAGGCATTGGCAGATTTGGTGTCTGGTGAGAGCTTTCTGCTTGCTTCATAGGTGACTGTCTTGCAAGTCATTACATAGCAGAAGAGGAAGAGAGCTCATAAATACACTAATTCTATTCACTAAGGTCCCACCCTCATAATCTAATCACCCCTTAATACCATCATATTGGGGGTGGTAGAATTTCAACATATAAATCTTGAGAGGGCACAAACATTCAATCTATAATATCAGGGATTTTTTAAATTCTGTTTTTCTGTTGCTCACTCAACATGTTGACATTTCCATTTTAAACTCAATGCCTCATGGTCATAAGATGGTTGACTCAGTACTATCACATTCATCACACACCACCACGTTCAAAGTAGGAAAACTAATGGGGAGGGGACGTGAATGTTTCTACCTTGTGTGTTTCCCTCTTTTTATCTGAAAAGAAAATACTTCTTAGAGTCTCTCTGTCTGAGCAAACTTCCCTTTATTGTTTTGGCAGAAGTGACATGGGGTTTGATTCCTAGGTTGGGAAGATCCCCTGGAGAAGGGAAAGGCTACGCACTCCAGTATTCTGGCCTGGAGAATTCCATGGACTGTATAAGTCCATGGGTTTGCAAAGAGTCCAACTGAGTGACTTTCACTTTCCACCCTTAAACCCATCATTGGCAAAGAGGCACAGAATTCCCTTTGGTTGCTTAGAACAAATATGACTCAGCCTCTAGGGCTGGAAGAGAATCTACTCTCACTGTATGAAAGGGTGAATCTGTTTACTCTACTCCTCCCTCAATGTACAAAATTAGGGTTCCATTAGCAGTGAAAAAAAGGGTGTAGGCTGTTAAGTAGGCCAAAGGATTGTCTACCATATAAACTGAATCTAAAAACTGAATCTTCTTTGTTAACACAGTAAAGCAAAACACAGCAAAACCTTTGTCAGACTTTTATTGGAGAAATAGTGTAGCCCACATTTCAAATTAACACATTCTTTTATCATTTGTAATTTGGGAGATACAAAATCATAGAAATGTAGAACTAGAAGTTAAAAATTGTGCTGCCTAATTCACTTAATTAATGAGGTAAGTGGAGTCCAGCAGGTTATAATCATCACCACGTTGTGATTAAGGAGCCAGCCCAGCCTGTTGATTTCCTCTTCAAGACAGGACCACCCATGTGTTTGCCTCTGCCATGCTTCAGTCTACATAATTAAAAGCAATCTTGTAATGGATTTCTGTTCATTTATGGTGTTTGATCTGCTTTTTTGCTGTTGCATTAAGTTTGTTTTTTTTTTATTTACTAGTTCATGGCTTTCTCTTATTTACCCTTTATTAAGTCCAAGTGAAAACTCATCACATTTTACCATGGCAAAAAAACAAAAGTTTTTTCTTCCTATTACCTGTCCCACCATGAAAAACTCTTCTTTGAACCTCTGTTCCACCTTTTCAGTTTCCTGATAGTTAATGCTTCCATAACGTTCTCTAACACAAAATTTCCAAAAATATATTGGACTGCACTATATTTATAAATTTTTTTTAATTGAAACTCATAGGAAGATTGCAAAAGTAGCACAAGGAATTTTCATGTATAATACCAAAATATTAACATTTTAACTTACCCTTTGCTATATGCATGTACGTGTGTGCATATATAAATTTTTCTGAGCCTTTTGTAAGTAAGTTATAGGCATGATACCCCATTTTCAAAATACTCCAGCATGTATGTCCTAAAACATGGACATTGTCTTACATAATGTAAAACACAAAAAATTATCAAAATCAGAATAATAACAGTGGTACAGTATCATTTTTTAACCTGCAGATCTTTTTAAAATTTCACAAAGTATTGTACTTTTCTTCATAACAAAAGAAAATTTTCTATTCTAAGCACAGCAGAATCACATGTATTTGGTCGTCATGTCTGTTTAATCTTCTTTTCACCAGAGTGATTCCTTATGGCTTGTGTTTTTGAAGCATATGGTTCCTTTGTAGAATCTCTCTCAATTTGGTTTGCTTTGTTACTCATGATTAGATTCAAGGTGAGCATTCTCAGTGCTTCAGGAAGCAAATTGTGTCATCTTTTTCCTTTATGGTTGATGTTAATGTTGATCTTTAATGAAGGAGGTGTCATGCCAGATTTCTCTAAAGTTACTTTCTTTCTCCTTTGTAATTAATAAACATCTTCTGGGGGGATGCTTTGACACTATGTAAATATTCTGTTTCTCACTGCTATACCCTCTGCCTTTGCCTGAAGCTATTACTATAATAGTGGTTGTCAAATGATTTTCTAACTCCATTATTCCTAGAACATTTGTTAGTTTGCATTCCATTGTAAGAAACAGTTTTCCTTTCTTTCCCATTTATTTATTTACCTGCCTACCTACTTATCCATAGACTTCTATTTTTACAGTTTATATTATCATGATTTATTTTGACACTCAAATTGTCCCAGGTTTTGCCAGTTGAAACCCCTTCAGATTGGCTTTTATGTCATTTCTATATGTCCTAACCATTCTTTGAACACTTCCTCTTCCAACCCCCTTTGTGACATCAACTTTTTTTCAAGGTTCTTTGTTCTTTTCAGGAGAGAATGGTATTTAGACCAGTATCCAGTCACTAGATGTATTCACTGTTACTCGGGTATTATTACTCACGTACAGCTTAAGAGTATAATACACCAATGGAAAACCAACTGGGATTCTTAAAATAGTTTATATATTTGAATTAAAGTACACAGGAAAAAAAGTATTTAATGAATGACAAAAGTTTTATGCATTCAGATTTCTACAACATGACAGAAGTCCGCAAATTCTACAGAGTCTAATCATGGGATAGAGGTAGAAGGACAAATGAATGGAAGGGCAAAAGGGTGGACAATAAATGTTTTATAGAATTTGGTTTGGTCTATTACCACTTCTCAAGCTCTAAACCAGTAGAATACTTTTCAGTTCTTCCCTTTTCCTTCATCAGCATGTGAGGATTAAACTCATAATGTCCCTAATATCCTAATGTCCCTCTTCTGTCCTATTTCCCCAGTAGTGGCTTAGAATTCATTGCTTCTTTTCACTATTGAAAATTGAATAAGTAAAATTGATTTTACGGTGTTAATGTTAAAATGCATCAGAGATTCAGACAAAAAATTTCTTTGTGCTTTGCATTATAATAAATGATCCTGTAATGAGTTCAAATATAGTAGGCTCTAACTTAAAAGCTAGTAGAAATACACTTATATTTTAATTATTTATTGTTTAATGTCAGGAAAAAATAAAATTTTATGAAAACTGAGACACTTGTATATGTGTCAAAAAACCTTATATAGATACCCCTCTCTTGAGTTAATTTTAGAATAATATCTTTTAGATCTAATTTTTGTGTTCTCAACATTGCAATTTTGTTTAAATTCTGTACCCCAAGCTACTGAACTATAGCTTTGTAAGTGCGATTCCTTTGTAATGCTTTATATTAAAACCTCAGTTTCATAGCAGCTGATGATATGTTGACAGCTGTAATTCAGCACGCTGTCCTTCTCTCTCTGTTTCTCTTACACACACACACCTTCTATATATACTGTATACATATCCCAATAAGAAAATGGCAGGGAAACCTCAGCTTTCAGATGATTTATTGAAATTACTGAAAACTCTGGTTTGTAGAATCTGCAGGGGATGGATTCTTGTCTCAACTGTACCGTTTACTGGCTATGACCTGGGGGTAACTTACTTCTCTAAACTTCAGAGTCCTCTCCAAATGGTAAAGTGACCCAAAGGCATATAATCTAACACTGTGTGTCAAAATATCTCATCAAAATAGCACAGCCACATGAAGTAATACATATAAAGTGTTGGTGCTAAACCTGGCTCAATGCAATTGTTCAACAATCTCCATAATTACTATTTTCTAAGCATATTTTTCTAGAAATGGATCTGGTATTAACAAAAAATCAGCTTAAGGATGAGCAGGTTGATTGTTTTTTTCCTCTTCAGGTGCTATAGGTTTTCAGAGTTTTAGAGCAAAATGATACTGGAATGAAAGTAAATTTGTGACCTCATGGACTATAGCCCATCAGGCTCCTCTGTTCGTGGAATTCTCCAGGCAAGATTACTGGAGTGGATTGCCATTGCCTTCTCCAAGAGATCTTCCTGACCCAGGGATCGAACCCGGGTCTCCTGTATTGCAGGTGTATGCTTTACCGTCCGAGCCACCAGAGAAACCCATTGATGTTGAAATACTACAGTCCAGTTCTGGATGCCTTGGGCACTAGTGAGAATTTTTTGGCTTAGTTCTGTTGGGTCCTACCTTTATTTACTGAGAAAGTACCCACCCCTGTGGCTTTAAAACACACTTGGATTTTGATGATTCTCACAGGTACCAAGATCCCCTGGAGGAGGGCCTGGCAATCCACTCCAGTATTCTTGCCTGGAGAATCCCATGGGGAGAGGAGTCTGATGGACTGTGGTCCATAGGGTTGCAAAGAGTTGGACACAACTGAAGCAACTTAGCATGCACACAGAAGTACCACTCTGATTCAGAAATATTGTTGTTTTTCTCTATCCCCTCCCCATTGACTGCCCCCATAGAATTTGACTTTACTCTCTAGCACTTATCAGAGTTTGCAGTTATGTATTTATGTATAATCATTTGTCTAATAGCTGCCTCTGTCCTCATACTAGATACTAAGTTGCATGAGGGCAGGGAGCACCAACTATTTCAATCATTGAACATCCAGTGGAGTGCCTAATCATGACAGTTGTGTTTTAGAAGAACATTTCTGTCTTTGAAAATATTTTAAGGCGGTAAACCCACACATACATTGGCGCTGTGCATTTGAATTACTGACACTATCGTTGAGAACAAATAGCTTGAAGGATAAAGAGACAAATTAAAGAGGTAATATTAATTAACTGGTTCCAGCTAAGTGATAATGTAGAATCTTTCAGGTACTGTGTGGATATTGTCCTATGTATGCTTATGTGCAGAGATCCCAATATACAGAAATAACATTGTTTCTTGTGATACTGCAAGGTGATATTAGTGAATTATTGATAGTGTATTCTATCCTCAATGCTTAGCTCAGGGTCGGGAGATGGATTATA
The DNA here is from genome assembly GCF_019320065.1 of Cervus canadensis. Classification (NCBI taxonomy): domain Eukaryota; kingdom Metazoa; phylum Chordata; class Mammalia; order Artiodactyla; family Cervidae; genus Cervus; species Cervus canadensis. Next base: position 47,660,396 of record NC_057400.1, read on the forward strand.
CCCAGTAAATATTTGTTAAATGATTCAGTTTGCGTGTGAGGCTGAAAAACATTTTGGATAAGTAGAGAAGGAAAGTCTTCATTTAAAATAAGCATTTGGTATCAGATAATTTTACTGTACCCTGTTCTGTCTGTGCACCTTATCCCCCAGCTGTAGCAGTCATGGTCTTTACTGTTTATAACAGCAGTGCCGTTGCAGTGCAAACTAGCTGCCTGTGTGGTGGCAAGCTTCTGCCAACAGTATTGGTGTCATGCTGTTATATGTTGCAGGCAAATGTCACCAGCTCAAAATTCCAGAGTAAGTCTAGGTTTGATGAATAGTATATGCTGTGCTGTGCTTGGTCGCTCAGTCATGTCTGACTCTGTGACCCATGGACTATAGCCCACCAGACTCCTCTGTCCATGGAATTCTCCAGGCAAGAATACTGGAGTGGGTAGCTGTTCCCTTCTCCAGGGGATCGTCCTACCCCAGGGATCTAACCCAGGTCTCCCATATTGCAGGTGGATTCTTTACCCTCTGATCCACCAGGGAAGCCCAGGAATACTAGAGTGGGTAGCCTATTCCTTCTCCTGGGGAACTTCCCAACCCAGAAATTGAACTGGAGTCTCCTTCATTGCAGGTGGATTCTTTGCCAGCTGAGGTACCAGGGAAGACCCAATGAATGGTTTAAGTCTTATAAAAGTGAATTTTTCCCACCACCATCATCAATTGCCAAATTTTTGTGTAGTGAAAAACAGTTGGTCCTTTAAAGTACTATTCATTTCAATAAGTCAGTCAGTTGGAGGCTAATATTAATATTTATTCAGGGATTTCAGTGATCAGACAAATGTTAAGAATACCAGTCATCAAATAGGCTGCCTTCAGGGAACTTGCAGTCCAAAAAGAGTGATAGGCATTAAGCTAATAGATTGCTAGCTACTAATGGTACTAAGCTAATGAAAAGCTCAAGGAAAATGTTATAAGGAAGTGGTCTCCAACCTTTTTGGCACCAAGGAACAGTTTTGTAGAACACAATTTATCTTCTTGGAAGACTGAAAAGTGGGGGAATGATTTCAGGATGATTCAAGTATATTATATTCATTGTACACTTCATTTCTATTATTATTACATCAACTCCACCTCAGATCATTAGGCATTAGATCCTGGAGGTTGGGGACCCCTGCTATAAGGGGTAATAACAGGGGGGACCTACTTGAAATTGGATGGATAGAAAAATCCTTTTTGAGATGTTAACTGAAATCTGATGGACAGGAAAAAAATGTGGAAGGAAAGAAAGGGGTGTGTGTGTGTGGATGAGGAGGAGAGGAAGAAAAGAACATTCTAATGAGGAGGTTAAAATATAAAAGTGTGTGTGAGCCTCAGCTGGGGAAATAGTGGGATGTCCAAAGACTGATAAATAACCCTGTTGCTGAATTCCAGTATGCAGGAAGAAAAGTGGCTAGAGAAGAGTTGGATGGAGGCTGGGGTCAAGCTGTCAGGTCCTTGTAGATAATGGTAAAGATTGGGGATTACTTCTTTTTCTGAGTCAAATGAGAAGTCATTAAAAGTTTCAAGTAGGGCATTGCATGATTCAAAGTATAGTCACTCATTATTCACAGATTCTGTATTTGCAGATTCACTTACTTCTGCTGCTGCTGCTAAGTCGCTTCAGTCGTGTCCGACTCTGTGCGACCCCATAGACGGCAGCCCACCAGGCTCCCCCGTCCCTGGGATTCTCCAGGCAAGAACACTGAAGTGGGTTGCCATTTCCCTCTCCAATGCATGAAAGTGATAAGTGAAAGTGAAGTCGCTCAGTCGTGTCTGACTCTTAGCCACCCCATGGACTGCAGCCTACCAAGCTCCTCCATCCATGGGATTTTCCAGGCAAGAGTACTGGAGTGGGGTGCCATTGCCTTCTCCACACTTACTTGCTAATAACATTTATTTGTACCCCAAAATCAATATATGAGGAGCTTCATGGTTATTAGCGGAAAAGTGCAGAATAGTGAAAAATTCAATTTATCCTACACACAGGTTCTCAGCTGAGGTCAAACAAGGTGACACTGCTTTCTTGTTGTAGCTCCATGATGTAAACAAGTATCTTTTTCACAGTGTATTTAGAGCCACGTTTTGCTCATTTTTATGCTTTTTATTTGTGATTTTGCTGCTTAAAATGACCCCAAGCAAGGTACTAAAGTGCTGTCTGCTGGATTTTCCAAGTGCAAAAAAGCTGTGATATGTCTTATGGAGAAAATACATGTTTTAGATAAGCTTCATTCAGGCATAAGTGATAGTGCTGTAACCATGAATTTGATAGTATTGAACCAACAACACATATTAAATAAGGGGTCTTTAAACAGAAGCAGTGACTGACTCAAAACAGAAAAACTGACTCGTTAGAAAAGACCCTGATGCTGGGAAAGATTGAAGGCAGGCGAAGGGGACAACAGAGATGATATGGTTGGATGGCATCACCGACTTGATAGACATGAATTTGAGTAAGCTCTGGGAGTTGGTGTTGAATAGGGAAGCCTGGCGTGCTGCAATCCATGGGGTCGCAAAGAGTCGGACACGACTATGTGACTGAACTGAAACAGAAACACACACAAAACAAGGTCATGTGTTGATCAGTTAACCAGAGGATTGAAAGAACCTAACCCTGTATGTCCTCTAGGAGCAATTGTTCCAAATTTGTTAATTCATTGTTTGTAGCCTGGTGGCTCAGACAGTAAAGAATCCGCCAGCAACGCAGGAGACTTGGGTTTGATCGCTGAGTTGGGACCATCCCCTGGAGGAGGGCATGCCAACCCACTCCAGTGTTATTGCCTGGGGAATTCCATGGAGAGAGAAGCCTGGTGGGCTATAGTCCATGGGGTTGCAAAGAGTTGGACGTGACTGAGTGATTAAGTACAGCACACAGCACAGCAACTTTATAGATCTTAACTACTGTGAATATCGTGAATCTACTGTATCAGTTTAAACGGTTGCTGTTCTGCCGTATGCAATATGGAGAAAGAACAGAAGGAGATGTAGGAAGTTCTAGAAATATTTCAGTGGAAATGTGAGAGATCTAGCAGCCTGTACAGGGAATATGGAGAATATGGCTTATGAGGAGACGAATTTGAGAGACCAGGACTGACCGGCGGTAAAGATCCAGAGTAAGGTTTCTTTGGGGCCCTTTCAGACCGTGGCGGTTTCTCTGCTGCAGATACCCAAGGTACATCATTCTATCAACCCCTTCTGTCTAAAAGAAGGTCTCCACTATATATTAGTATTTGTTATGTTTCCAGCTAACGATATGTATGCTTATAACTTAGCTGAATACTTAAGTTAGTATTTAAATAGGATTGTTTTTAAAATCTTTCAAAGAATGATACTGATATTGACCACATCATCTGGACTATGATTAATATTATTTTTTAATTAATGTGGTCTTAATTAATTTATACTTTGTCATGTATTTAATAGGTTTTCAAGGGCTATCAACTCATCTCTGTGAGAAAATGTCTTCTTCATCAACTTGTAATACTGACATTAATCAGCCTAGAAAAACAGATTTTTGCATTGTCATCATCTAGAGAACCTCAACCAGGTTTCACCTCCTTTCACCATTAAATTGAAGGGAATTTTCTTTCCATAGTGAATGGGTTGGCATATTAAGCAGACTAGTTAATGCTAGCTGCAGTTGTAACATTTATATAGTGTCTGTCTTTTCCATTTTTATAAATTAAAAATCAATTTACTTTACTTTTAAATTTAATTTACTTCACCAGAGTAGTTTCTAAGATGAAAGTAGTCAGTGATGGGTCTTTCTCCTACAAATCATGAAACTTCTTTTTTTTAAAAAAATTGAAGTTTAGTTGATTTACAATATTGGACTAATTTTAGGAGTGCATAGTCAATTACTTTTTTCTGATGAAATTCCATTATAGGTAATTATAAGATATTAAATATGATTTCCTATACTATATAGTAAATTCTTGTTGCTTATCTGTTTTACATGTAGTAGTTTGTATCTGTTAATCCCATATTCCTAATTTATCCTTCCCCTATGAGACCTCTCTCTTCATTTCAAATAAAATACAACAGCTTCAAGTTATAAAGGTAAAAAATTCAAGCAAACATATTTCTTTAGCAAACAATTGACTTTAGAAATATCTACATAAGCAGATATATGAATAAACTGTAGTGAGCACATTGGTATCTACACAAATAGATACCCCTCCATTCTTGTTAGAACCATCTCAATACTATGCATGCCATGTTCTCCACATGTCCAGGTTCTCAAAAAAGAGGATGCTATCATCAGTCCTGGAGGTTTGGAACTTAACCTTCTTTAGCCAATGGTGACAATATCATCCTTTCTTCCAGGGACTGACTTGGAAAAAGTCATGTGATTCAACTCTGCCCAAAGAACTATGAGGAGAAGTGTGCAGGGGTAACTTCTGAGAAAGGTTTTCTGGTGATAGAAAGAGACAGGGAAGGACAGCACGTTTCTGAATGTGTGCCTAGACAAACCAGTGGTGCCAGAAGTTGTGAAGGCATCTGACAGCCACAGTAGCTCAAGCATGAGGACAAAAGCTAAGGCCCTGGGGAAATACGTTAAAAGCCTGAGTATGTGATGTCACTGCTGAGACATTTAATTAACCAAACCTACAGAGGAAATTTTATCTATAATTTATTACTGTTATGTTTAGGGCTTTATGATTTGACTCTTCTGTAATTTGCAACCACAACCATCCTAATATGGACCACTATTAAGGAGTTTATTGTTTCATAGTTCACAGATGTAAGATGCACATATTTGCACACTTTAATATCTGAAAAGAGATGTATCTTAACAATTGATAGTATCAGATTCAGTGAACTAAAGGGTTTTTTTTTTTTTTTTTTTGCTAAATGAAACATTCAGCACTAAAATATACAAAGGCATGGTGTTCAAGAATAGTGTTCTGGTGACATTTTAAGGTATCTAGCCTTAATAGAATCTAGAGCAGTCAATATTATCCTGATCCAAAATGAAATAGTGCACCACCCATTATATTAGTTAAAAAATAATATGACTGTAGAGCATGAACTATAATAATGGAGTCAAGATAAAGCAATCAAGACTATAATATCTTTTGATTCTTCCAAAATATATTTTTTATATTTAAACAACATTACTTATATTGAAAAAATATATAGCTATTTGTTTTGGGAATACAAAGTTATTTCTGATTCAGTTCAGTTCAGTCGCTCAGTCATGTCCGACTCTTTGCAACCCCATGGACTGCAGCACGCCAGCCTTCCCTGTCCATCACCAACTCCTGGAGTTTACTCAAATTCATGTCCATTGAGTCAGTGATGCCATCCAACCATTTCATCCTCTGTCATCCCCTTCTCCTCTCACCTTCAATCTTTCCCAGCATTAGGGTCTTTTCCAATGAGTCAGTTCTTTGCATTAGGTGGCCAAAGTATTGGAGTTTCAGCTTCAGCATCAGTCCTTCCAATGATTATTCAGGACCAATTTCCTTTAGGATACAGGTTGGATCTCCTTGCAATACAAAGACTCTCAAGAGTCTTCTCCAACACCACAGTTCAAAAGCATCAATTCTTCAGCACTCAGCTTTCTTTATAGTCCAACTCTCACATCCACACATGACTACCGGAAAAACCATAGCTTTGATTAGACAAACCTTTGTTGGCAAAGTTAATGTCTCTGCTTTTTAATATGCTGTCTAGTTTGGTCATAACTTTTCTTCCAAGGAGCAAGCAACTTTTAATTTCATGGCTGCAGGCACCATCTGCAGTGATTTTGGAGCCCCCCAAAATAAAGTCTGTCACTGTTTCCATTGTTTCCCCATCTATTTGCCATGAAGTGATGGGGCCAGATGCCATGATCTTAGTTTTTTCTGAATGTTGAGTTTTAAGCCAAATTTTTCATTCAACTCTTTCACTTTCATCAAGAGGCTCTTAAGTTCTTCTTTTCTTTCTGCCTTAAGGGTGGTGTCATCTGCATATCTGAGGTTATTGATATTTCTCCCAGCAATCTTGATTCCAGCTTGTGCTTTATCCAGCCTGGCATTTCACATGATGTAATCTGCATATAAGTTAAATAAGCAGGGTGACAAAATATAGCCTTGACGTACTCCTTTCCTGATTTGGAACTAGTCTGTTGTTCTATGTCCAGTCCTAACTCTTGCTCCTTGACCTGCATACTGATTTCTTAGGAGGCAGGTAAGGTGGTCTGATATTCCCATCTTTTAAAGAATTTTCCACAGTTTGTTGTGATCCACACAATCAAAGGCTTTGGAGTAGTCAATAAAGCAGAAGTAGATGTTTTTCTGGAACTCTCTTGCTTTTTCGATGATCCAGTGGATGTTGGCAATTTGATCTCTGGTTCCTCTGCCTTTTCTAAATCCAGCTTGAACATCGGGAAATTCACGCTTCACGTACCATTGAAGCCTGGCTTGGAGAATTTTGAGCATTACTTTGCTAACGTGTGAGATGAGTGCAGTTGTGCGGTAGTTTGAACATTTTTGGCATTGCTATTTCTGATTAATTGATCATAAATTCATAAATTCCAATTTATGACTATTATGTAACAGTAAGTTTATATTAGGCTTGTGAAGTGCCAGGCTGGAAGAATCACAAGCTGGAATCAAGGTTGCTGGGGGAAATATCAACAATCTCAGATGTGCAGATGATACTACTTTAATGACAGAGAAGAGGAACTAAAGAGCCTCTTGATGAAGGTGAAAGAGGAGAGTGAAAAAGTTGGCTTAAAAGTCAGCATTCAGAAAATAAAAATCATAGCATCTAATCTATCACTTCATGGCAAATTGAAATGTGGAAACAGTGTCAGATTTCATTTTCTTGGGCTCCAAAATCAACGCAGATGGTGACTACAGACACAAAATTAAGACACTTGCCCCTTGGAAGAATAGCTATGACAAACCTAGACAGCATATTAAAAAGCAGAGACATCTCTTTGCTGACAAAGGTCCATATAGTCAAAGCTATGGTTTTTCCAGTAGTCATGTACGGATATGAGTGTTGGACCATAAAGAAGACTGAGCACTAAAGAATTGATGCTTTCAAACTGTGATGTTGGAGAAGACTGTTGAGAATCCCTTGGACAGCAAGGAGATCAAATCAGTCAATCCTAAGGGAAATCAACTCTGAATATTCATTGGAAGAGCTGATGCTGAAGCTCCAATACCTTGACCATATAATGTGAAGAGCTGACTTAATTAGAAAAGACCCTGATGCTGGGAGAGATTGAGGACAAGAGGAAAATGGGGCAACAGAGGATGAGATGGTTGCATGGTATCACTGATTTAATGGACATGAATTTGAGCAAACTCAGGGAGATAGTGAAGGACAGGAAAGCCTGGCATGCTGCTGTTCATGGGTGGGATTGGACATGACCTAGCAACTGAACAGCAACAACAGAGGATAAAGTCTACTCATCCATTACATTTTAGAGACGATAAGATACTCAAGTAACAGTACTCAAGTAACGGTAACACACAGCAGTGTTTCACTAATGGCACTAACTGCGGTCAGAACACCAGTGATATAAAAGTGGATACTCTACAAGAGTATTGGGAAGTATTCATGCAGAATAATCATGTGAGCTTTATTCTGAAGTATGTGTGTAATTTGGACATGACAAGATGCAGTGGGGTAAGGATACTCCAAACAAAGAGACCTGTCCAAAATTATAAAACCTATAATTGCTAGAGTTTTTTTTCCAAGAAAAGTGAAACCTCACACTAAAATAATAACACTAGAATAATTGGCAACAGAGTTGACAGGTAGGCAGAGGATAATTGTTTGCTCACCACCAAGTTCTTTCTCTTAGATTTGCTAAAAAGGTGGAGTAATGAAAGTCTAACCTTTGACCCCTGACCTTTCCTACCTTCCCTTCAAAAACAAAAACTGGATCTTCATCTTTTTCTCATGTACTTCCTTATGATTTTCTCAAGAAACAAGACAGGACAGTGCAGAACTAAAAAAGAAATTGCAACTAAACACTCATAAGTAAAATGAAAACAAAGCAACAGTTCTTTTGTGTTCTGTACTAACATTTTACATGTAATTTTGAAAAGTGAAAGTCACGCAGTCATGTTACCCTGTGAGACCCCAGGGACTGTAGCCTGCCAGGCTCCTCTGTCCATGGAAATCTTCAGGCAAGAATTTTAGAGTGGTTAGCCATTTTCTTCTCTGGGGGATCTTCCCAACCCAGGGATCAAACTGGGGTCTCCTGCACTGCAGGCAGATTCTTTACTGTCTGAACCACCAGGAAAGCCCTACATATAATGTTAATGTCCAAACAAGCTTGTGACTGAGAGATGATCTTCATTTTGTTGTGAGAAGGTTGAGGTCCAGTGCCTTGCAAAGGTCAAACAGTGATTAAATAAGAGCTGGAGTTTGACTCCAAGTCAGTCTAACTCTAAAATGTAAACTTACATTTTATATCCATATATTATATTGTCTTCCAGTCTCTTTTTCAAGCGTGGCTTTAAGTAGGTATGCTTCACTCTTTGATTTGCCATGTTGGGTAAGGGATTTGGAAGAATTTTTCTCTTTTAGTTAGGTGTCTGAAGGTATTTTTCTATTTGTTTTAGTTTATTTGTTCTTATAGAGTCCTGTTTGCTTCATTTGGGAAGTCCTATTTACATTAAACTGTGTGAAGAATGTTGATAAGGAACATTTAGTATTTATTACTAGCAAATAGCCTATAATTACCTATTTCATTAAAAAATTACTGAATAGCTGTCTAAAGATTGGTCAATCCCAACTGATCAACCAGCTAGTGATTTTCTATCAGCATAAAGTATTTACTGTTCCCTTGGGCCAAATTTCATTCCATAAGGAACAGAGGGCCAAGCCTAATTGGAGAATAAATCTCAGACATGCATCTTGAGGAATATAGATTTTATTTTCTTTTCTACAAATAACTTGTCGTGGAGGTACCTTGAACTTTGGAAAAATCTTGGAGTTCTACAGACTAAAGTACAAATAGAAAAGTATAAAACCTTCCATCTTTTTATTTTAAACAACTTAAAATCCAAGTCGTGTACTTTTTATTTTTTTAAGTACAGACCAGTCTGGAGCTTGAAAGGCCACAAAATGCCATAGAAATATAAATGGATGGCTAACCTTTGAGGCAATGCCAACCTGGCCACAGTCATTCTGACTTTCACCAGTTTGATCCTTTTATAACAGCTTTGTAGCTCCTTTGTTTGAAGTGTTTTCTAAATATCACATAATAGGCTAAAACATTTGTTTTAACCAAACAGGAGTATTTAACAGGGTAGTACAAAGCAGATATCTGTGCTTATATAATGTGATTATTTGATCAATAAAATAAAAATATAGAAAAGTTAAATATCAGAGAAAGAAAGTGGATATTAAACTTCAGACCAACCCAGCCCACAGGCTGATTTATATTTTCACATCAGAAGGAAAATCCTCTAACACTTTCTATTTTCCATGTCAAAAGAAAGCTTTAGATTAGTGTTATAATTGACTGCATGGCATGATTCATTCCAAAATATAGTTTCTCTGTACCTTGCTTGTGATTAATTCTCTTCTTTTTAATCTTTGGAAACTGGCTTTGTTTCCTTCCCCCATTTAATTTCTCCATCTTACATAACAACTAACTATTGACTTCTGAATTATCTCTGAATGTGACAAATTAAGGTGAGGCTGTAGAAATCAATAAGTATAGAGATATTTGTAATGTTTGTTTTCTGCTTTTTAGCTGGGTCATATAAATTAGAAATGACCTGGATGACAGAAAAATCAACTTCTAGACTCCTTGATACTTTTTTTTTTTTACATCAGGAATTTAAAAATCGAAGCCATGGCAGTGGTTGCTGTAAACTCCAAGTAATTTCCCTTTGAAGGGAGCAATTTTCAGCTCAAGTGAAATGGCAGCAGAGGGATTAGGATAAAGAAAAAGAAAGGAAACAAAGTTGGTCATGAGTAGAATAAAAAATATTTTAGAAAATATATTTCCCACAGTTTTTTAAAGTGGCAGTGAGTGATCTGTAGCCAGATCAAGAATTTTTTTTTAATTATAAATTGATAGTGACATTTACAAACTGCTATGTTTAAATGTTTTGTTGTTGTTTAGTCATTTAGTTGTGTCCTACTCTTGTGATTCCATGGACTGTAGCCCGCCAGGCTTCTCTCTCCGTGGGATTGTCCGGGCACAAATACTGGAATGGGTTGCCGTTTCCTTCTCCAAGGGATCTTCCTGACCTAGGGATTGAACCCGCGTCTCCTGCATTGTAGGCAGATTCTTTACCTCTGAATCACCTGGACTTCCTATATTTATGATAAATAACCAACAAGGACCTATTCTGTAGAGCAGAGAACTCTGCTCAATATTCTGTAATAACCTAAATGGGAAAAGAATTTGATAAACAGTAGATATGTGTATAAAACTGAATCACTTTGCTGTACACATCAAGTTAATACAACATTGTTAATCGACTACACTTCAATATAAAATTGGAAAAAATTCATAATGATAACTATAATTTGAATCCACCCCTGCATGGATCTTCTGTCTCCTCTGTGAAGTATTTGTATCTTCTTTATCCCATAGTAAGAACCTTTTCATTCAACAGCATCAATATATTTGATATCGTTTTGTTCATCCTGCAATATATCATAATGACAACCTTATTAAGTACAAGTCAAGGTTTCTTTAAGGTTCTATGTCAAGAAGTTTGGTGTCCGGATATTATATTTTGAGTCTGAATACGTTGGCAGACATTTAGCAGATTTCATCAGAAACAGATCCAAAGAAAGCACACAGTTCTTTTTAATTCCTGATTCATGTGCTTATTCAAAGACTAAAAGCAGAACTATTTAATGAAACTTTATTTTTTCCTTCCTAGTAGTTTTGGCTTGCCTGTTATCTTTCTGTTAATATTAATTTAGTAAAGAAACTAGAATTATTGGGGAAGTATGAGCTTCTCCCTTACATCTAGTATTCTGTGAAATGCGAAGAGACAAATTAGTCCACAGACGAATACATTTGGTAAATATTCAAGCAGATGTTCTTTTAGTCACTGTAGACTCTTGGGATTCTTAATGTGTTCACATATTAATAAGGAGGAGCAGAAGGGTGAGCATACAGTGTATAAGGTCTCCCAGACTTATCTGATCATAGAACCGTTTCCTTATATGATTTTCTTTAAAATACAAAGCAGCTGTTACACTGCGTCATTTCACATTTATATAGTCATTTAATTAATATCTCCCTCTACTGGGTGAATGCTCCAGGAGGGCAAGAACTAGATCTGTTATTCCTTGTCATTTTCTCTCCAGTGCTCTGCACAGTGCTAAGCACATGTATTTTAAATATGTGTGTGTGTGTGTGTGTGTGTGTATACTAATTGGAGGATAATTGCTTTACAATGTTGTGTTGGTTTCTGGCATGTATCAACATGAATCAACCATAGGTACATTGGTATACATATGTTCCTCCCTCTTGATCCTCCTTCCCATCACATCCCACCCCTCTAGGATGTCACAGAGCATGAGGTTGAGCTTCCTGTGTCATATAGCAAATTCCCACTGTCTATCTATTTTATATGGTAATGTATATGTTTCAATGCGACTCTGTCCATTTGTCCTACTCTCTCCTTCCCCCTTTGCACCCACAAGTCTGTTCTCTATGTCTGCATCTCTGTTGCTGCCCTACAAATAAGTCCACCAGTCCCATTTTTCTAGATTCCATATATTTGTTGTTGTTGTTCAGTCACTCAATCATGTCCGACTCTTTGAGACCCCATGGACTGCAGCACACCAGGCTTCCCTGTCCTTCACCATCTCCTGGAGTTTGCTCAAACTCATGTCCATTGAGTCAGTGATGCCATCCAACCATCTCGTCCTCTGTCACACACTTCTCCTGCCTTCAATCTTTCCCAGAGGCTTTTCCAGTGAGTTAGCTCTTTGCATCAGGTGGCCAAAGACTTGGAGCTTCAGCTTCAGCATCCTTCCAAGAAATGTTCAGGACTGATTTCCTTTAGGATTGACTGGTTTGATCTCCTTGCTGTCCAAGGGACTCTCAAGAGTCTTTTCCAACACCACAGTTCGAAAGCATCAATTCTTCGGCACTCAGCCTTTTTATGGTCCAACTCTCATGTCCATACATGTGTTTTTCTCTTTCTGACCTACTTCACTCTGTATAACAGTCTCTGGGTTCATCCACCTCACAAGAACTGACTCAAATTTGTTCCTTTTTATGGCTGAGTAATATTCCATTGTATATATGTGAAAGTGAAAGTCGCTCAGTTGTGTCCAACTCTTTGTGACCCCATGGACTATACAGTTCATGGAAATCTCTAGGCCAGGATACCGGAGTGGGTAGCCTTTCCCTTCTCTAGGGGATCTCCCCAACCCAGGGACTGAACCCAGGTCCTCCTGCATTGCAGGTGGATTCTTTACGGATTCTTTACCAGATGAGCCATGAGGGAAGCCCAAGAATACTGGAGTGGGTAGCCTATCCCTTCTCCAGGGGATCTTCCTGACCCAGGAATTGAACCAGGATCTCCTGCACTGCAGGTGGATTCTTTAGCAACTGAGCTATCAGGGAATCCCTGTATATATGTAACACAACCTTTTTATCCATTCATCTGTCAATGGACATCTAGGGTGCTTCCATGTTCTCCCCATTGTAAATAGTGCTGCAGTGAACATTGGGGTACATGTGTCTTTTAGCATTGTGGTTTTTCTCAGTGTATGTGCACAGTAGTGGGATTCTGGATCATATGGTAGTTTTATTCTTGTTTCTTAAGAAATCTCCATAGTGTTCTCCATAGTGGCTCTATCAGTTTGCAGTCCCACCAACTGTAGGCACATGGACTTTTGATGGCTTCTTGATACAGCTTTGCAATACCCACCTGCCTTCATCCTGCTGACTCCCCCTACCCCTCTCCTCTGCTTTTTGTGTGTCTTCCATAGTAGTTAAGGCCATTTGACTTAAGATACATATTACCTAGGTCATTATTTATTTTCATCTTCTCTAACTAAAGTCTGTGCCCATGAGAACAGAAGTTTTTGTCTGCTGTGTTCATTCTGCCAACTAACATTAAATCATACCTGGCATATATTAGATCCTCAATAAATATTTGTTTAATTAAAACGGCATCCTCAGTTTTCATCCATTTGGCCAGAAAAATAACCTTAAAATTTAGTAATATTCTCTCATTTCCTTTCCTAAAATTTAGTGGTAGCTCTTCCATTGATCAGAAAACATTCCAATCTTAGACAAAAGTGATGTAAATACTCTTGGTCTAGTTTCAGATCAGTAAGGCCCAGGCCTCAATAACACAAGTATATCTGTCTGTGATGTGTGTGTGTATCTGTATATGTGTTTGTGTTTGCCATGGTCTTCAGGTATAATTTATCTAAGATGCTACATTTGACCCTTGAACAACATGGGTTTGAACTTCATGGGGCCACGTATACACAGATTTTTTTTTTTTCACTAAATACATCTGGCAGTACTATACAATCCAGATTTGGTTGAATCCCTGGATATGGAGGAAATAAAGATATGAAGGTCTGCCTGTAAAGTTATATGTGTATTTTCGATAGCATGGATGTTTGATGCCCCCAACCTCATCATTGTTCAAGGGTCAACTGCAGTTGCCTTTTTATAATATATAGTTCTGTGAGTTTTGACAAATCGTATCAAGTTGTACAGTTATCACCCCAGTCAAGATGTGGACTATTGCCTTCATCCCTCAAAGTTCACTCACGCTCTTTTATTGGTTTTTCCTCCCCTCTCCAGTATCTTTTCCAGACAAACAACCACTGACTGATTTCTGCCCCTATGGTTTTACCTTTTCCAGAATGACCATGTGAATGGAATCATGCAGTATGTAGCCTTTTGAGTTTGGCTTCTTTCTTCTAGCATGATGCTCTTGAGATCGGTCTGTGTGGCTGCATATATCAGCATGGAATCCTTATTGTTGCTGAGTAGTATACCATCGTATGAATGTACCAGTTTGTTTATCCCTTCACCAGTTGCAGCATTTGAATTGTTTCTACTTTGAGGCAATTATGAATAAAGCTAGTACCCACATTTGTATACCAATTTTTGTGGATGTATGTATCTTCATTTCTCTTGCACAAATACTTGGGAGGGAATGGCTGGGTCTTATGACAAGTGCATGCTGAACTTTTAAAAATAAACTACCAAACCATTTTCCAATGTGGCTGCACCACTTTGTATTCCCACCACTAGCAATGCACAGTTCTCGTTGTTCTGCATCCTTGTCAGCATTTGGCATTGTCAGAATTTTTAGTTTGAGACTTTCTAATAAGTATGTGGTGGTGTGTTGTGATTTGATTTTGGATTCTTCTAGTGACTAGTAATTTTGAGTAACCTTTCATGTGTTTATTTTCCATCTGCATCTATTCTTTCTTTGGTAAAGTTTCTTTTTATCTCATTGGCCCATTTTTAAAAATCGGGATGGTTGTTTTCTTATTACTGATATTTGAGAATCTTTTACATATTCTGATGAACAGTTTTTTATTATATATGTGATTTCCAAATATTTTATTCCAGTCTGTGGGTTATCTTTTCATTCTCCTAACAGTATGTATTGTATTTGACTCCAAATGATTTCTCTAACATGATATCCTATTGTAAAGTGGAGATGATAAACAAAAACTATTTTAGTGGAGGTACATCAGTACACAGATTGACTGCACTTTAACACCATTTAAGTCTGTGAGAATAAACTTTTGAAAGACAGAGCTGAGACAGTTGCTTTTTAATTTGGAAATCTGGCTTGCAATGCCATTCAGTCAAATCTCAGATTATACCTGTAAGCCCTACGCTAAACATAGCTGAATATGTGACCAACATTTTTGAAGATGCAAACTTTGAAGATAGACATACCTGGACTCTAGGTTTAACCTGGATGCACAGCTACCTGCAAGATATATCTAGGATGGTGCAAATAAAAGAAAAAGTAGCTAATGGATTTGACAGTCCTCACTTTTCAATCCATTGAATGAGTATAAATAATCAAAATCCTCTTGTATCTCTAATACCATTGAACCAGGTAAATGCCAACAACAATGAAAAAAAAAATAGAGGAAGCAAAGATAACTGGGAAAATTATTCAAACTTTGGGGAACTTTGATAGCAAATAACTATGTTTTAATTTCACTATATTACTTAAGCAGTAAGGGCATATATTTTACTTATTACATATTTTTCTAATTATAAACATGTTCAAAGGAATGAAGTAGTGATGTCAGGATTTTCTAGGTTTCAGATTCCTTAATGTGGGAAAATTTATTTATTCTGGATGGCCCTAAATGATATAGAAGAGATTGCACAGAGTAAGGAGATAGGAAGCCAGCATTTGAAACCAAGATCAGTAGTAACAATTGCTTGTGTTTAGAGACAACCATGAATTGACATAAAAGAAGTAAAAATAACTTCTCAGAGTTATGTGGTATATACAACAGATGGTTGATTGGCTCAGAGATATGTTATGAGTCCTTAAAAAGGCAACTATCTTCTCAGGCACAACTCTGCAGTAACCATATTGGATGTGGGCATATCTAATCCACCAGAAGAGAGAATTGGTCAGCTTGTAATGTCTGTGTGCTATGTAAGCAATAGGAGATTTTGGACAGTGAAGCTTTGATGTAAAGGTCCCTTTGCCAAGACCAGTAGTGTTCTGAAGACAGATGAACTAGATGTACTTGAAAGTGAAGTAAAAGTGAAAGTCGCTCATTTGTGTCTGACTGTTTGTGACCCCATGGACTGTAGCCTGCCAGACTCCTCTGTCCATGGAATTCTCCAGGCAAGAATACTGGAGTGGGTAGCCATTCCCTTCTCTAGGGGATCTTCTGACCCAGGAATCGTACTGGGGTTTTCTGAATTGCAGGCAGATTATTTACCAGCTGAGCTACCCAAGAAGCTCAAGTCATACTTGACCTGAAGTTATTAAACTGAAGAATTATTTAAATAAGTTTTCTTGTTTTTATTTTGATTTCTGCCTATAGGCAGATAATTTGCAAGTCACATAGATAAAAGAGTTATTGTGCATACAACTGTTTTCTCATCATAAATGAATAAATGTGCACTCTGGTTTTGTACATGAATTAGGTTAGTATGAGCTTACCCCAGAAGACAGAACTCCTCTATGACTCATGGAATCATTCCGCTCCATCATCATGATTCTTCTTCTTCTTTTTTTTTATCTAATTATATACCCTCTGCCTCATTATTTTCTTAACATTTTTCTTCAAGTTGACTTCACAATAACTCATCTTTGTTTTTAATTGAACCTTTGGATAAAGGAAAATACCTGGGGTTAGTTATATTATTTCGCTAACATCAATTAAAATAAATAAATACAAAAATTTTTTAAAAAGTTTGTACAGTGACCTGAAATGACCTTGCACATCACACTTTGTAAACAGTATTCTGTACCTTGGCAGATTTACACATGTGAGTAGTCAGCTAACCTTCCCCAGTGACACCAGCTCATTAAGTGCTTTTTACATTTGAAAATTATGTACTAAATAATTACAAGACTAGAAAAGCTATGTTAAACCTAGATAGCATATTAAGAAGCAGAGACATCACTTTGCCAACAAAGATCTGTATAGTCAAAGCTATGGTTTTTGCTGTAGTCATATATGGATGTGAGAGTTGGATCATAAAGGCTGAGTGCCAAAGAATTGATGCTTTCAAATTGTGATGTTGGAGAAGACTATTGAGAGTCCCTTCGAGAGCAGGGAGATCAAACTAGTCAATCATTAAGGAAATCAACCCTGAATATTCATTGGAAGGATTGAAGCTGAAGCTGCAATACTTTAGCCACCTGATGCAAAGAGCAGACTCTCTGGAAAAGACCCTGATGCTGGGAAAGATCGAGGGCAGGAGAAGAAGGGGGCAACAGAGGATGAGATGGTTGGATGGTATCACTGACTCAATGGACATGAATTTGAGCAGACTCTGGGAAATGGTGGAGGACAGGGAAACCTGGTGTGCTGCAGTCCACGGGGTCACAAAGAGTCAGACCTGACTTAGCAACTGAACAACAACAGCAAGGCATATCATGCTGCTGGTCTCTTTGGACCTCTTTTTTTTTTTCTATGTAAAAGTAAGACTTTTCCAACCCTAAACATTATAGTACTCGATGCAATTTGTGAGACGTATGTGTGATTCACATATGAAGAACAGGGAAGACAAAAGGTGACCATCGAGGATTGAGTTCACCTCTTTTGTCTCCATTTTCTTATGAGTAAAATAGATGTACTAGTATTATTAATATCTTAAGGCTGTTTTAAGAATCAAACAAGATTAAATGCATGGTTTTTAATTGCAGCATTTCATGGAATGCAGGCACATTGGTTAGTCATAAGAAGTTGGGTGAGTAGAGAAACAAATTGAGCAACATTCTGAGGAAACAACCAATTTGATCCCTTCATGAAGCCAGTGCAATTTGTTTTGAACAAAAGGTGGAGGGGAGCTTTGTTCTAGACAGTAAGCAAGTTAAAAGATTTTACATCAAATTCAAGGTGTGATTCTTCATTAAATACAAGTCCTTCCACCAAAGAATTTATTAATTATATTCAGAAAATAATTGCAGACATTTTAGTAGTTGTGGATATTAAAATATACTTGAGAATTATTATTCATTTTGTTAAATACCCAAATGGCTGCACCGAATTAATGTTCTTAGGCTGCAAGCATTCAGGAATGAAGTGTCATGATACATACAGTTTATTTTGAAATGATTCAGTTAAAAAAAAAGAGAGAGAGACATAATTGAAAGATGGAAAAAGTGAATTGGGCAAAATATTAGGAGTTGTAATCAATATGGAAATATATGGGTGCTTATTGTATCAAACTTATTACTTTTCTGCATACTTGAGAATTCTCATAATAAACTTTAGAAAAAAGATCTAAATAGAGAAAGGGTTCCAATATATATTATAGAGCAAATAAAGCCAAATGCTAAGGACTGTACAGAATAATTCAATTTTATGCATCTTTTTTCTTCCTTCTTTGCTTCCTTCTTTTCTTTCTGTTTTTTCTTCCTTATGCCACAAGAATAAACAAGAAACTTTAAATTACAATATATTTTTTCAGAAGACAACTGAAATGAGGGAAAGTAGTTTGAATTTTTCTTTCAATATTGTTTGAATTTTTATTATGTATTAACTTTTTAAAATATTGCAGAAAAATAAACTCATAGCCAAAAGTTTATATGTGTTATCATTCACTATTTAACCAAAATTATTAGTATCTCTCTGAACTAGATCTTCTGTAGAGTATATCAGGGCACCATATTCTGAAACCAGTGCTTTTAGTAGAAAGTACCATCCAAGGTACTGATTTGATCATAAAAAATATAGAGATTTAATCAGGACACAAATACCCAAAGAAAAGGAACTGTTGGTGCCAAAATACTTGTCATTTATGTGAATAGAAGAAATAGCCACATACTTGTTCTTTATTTTCTATGATTAAAAATGCAGATTGTTTGAACGATTATTTTCACTGTTAAAATGTAGTTTAAAGAATTTCCCTTGGTATATAATTCTCAATTTCCTGGTCTAATAATTCTGTTCTAAGATTCTGTGGCATTGATCATATTTTTTTAATTCGATCGGCCTGCCTGTGGTGAGAGCAAGGAGCTATGCTTAGTTAATATTCTCACAAGCCTAAACATCTAAGTAAGGCACGTTTTACATGTAGTTAAAAATGATTTCAGGTAAAAAGTAGCCACAGGAACCCAAATAAGAAGTCTACATATATTAGCTCTTTCCAAGACATACATTATCTCTGGGAGAGAAGAAGATAGAAAGTTACACATTGTAAACCATTTTGCACGTTTGTTTTCACAGTGCTATACTAGATGTCTGATACTTCGTTTATCTATGGTTTGAGAGGTTTTAGTCTGCATTTTAGTAATCAGTTTGCACCCTTGATTTGAATTTTGAGGCTTATTGAAATTATTTTTAAATATCAAGTAACAAACCTATTAACATTATTCAGTCAAAACAGAAACACCTTAAAGAAACAAAGCCGATTCTTTTGGGAACTACTCCTTGCTTGTTCACAATAAAGTTGTAAGCAAGTTGAAATTCTCTATCTGTTTATGTTCTACTATTGACAATTTAATCCATGACTTATATATTAAGCAGTTACCATAAACTTAGATAGAGGGATAAATAGACAATAGTATGTTTAATCAGCTTCTTACTAGCTTACTATCATGAAAACGGAGTAACCTTGCAGCACCAATACACTTTAAAAATTCAACAGTGCTGTTTTTTTAGGATATATAATCTTTTTCTTTGGTCTGTATATAAATGATATATAATTCTATGGCTCCAGATAACAAAGCACTCTACTACCTGATCAAAAGCAATAATTTAGCTGACATCCAAATCATTGAAAAATTAGCTGGTCCCTGCATGTAACACTTCAGTTCCACACTTCCTTGATGTCAAATGCCAAAGGCCCCATCAGGAAAACTGTGTGACATGTGAAAGTGGATGAAAGAAAACTTTTTTTTTTTTGAGGTTACCTGGGATACATTGTAATTTAAGATGATAAAAAAAAGTCTTTTAAAATAAATATAGATTAGACTATTATTTGTCAGCATTGCAACAGACAATAGCTTTGTGTAAAATGATATTCCAAATAGATCTCTCTAGATATATTCTTTTGATCTAGGCAGTGAACTATGAGATGTGCCAAGCAGTTATAAAATATTTACCTGACTGTAGAAGGTTTTTTTAATAAAAAGTTGACCTCATGCCTGCCATTTCTGTGAATGATGCCTAAGGCTGTCACCTCAACTGGGGAGGAGTATAATACATTATACACTATACAGTGATTCTCAGCTCCATGCCCATGCATTGGGTTTTCCTTGGATCATACAACTTTTCAGGCAGATTTGTTTTAGATCGTAATTATGACCTATGGGAAACAGTGGAAACAGTGTCAGACTTTATTTTGGGGGGCTCCAAAATCACTGCAGATGGTGATTGCAGCCATGAAATTAAAAGATGCTTACTCCTTGGAAGGAAAGTTATGACCAACCTGGATAGCATATTAAAAAGCAGAGACATTACTTTGCCAACAAAGGTCCGTCTAGTCAAGGCTATCACTTTTCCAGTGGTCATGTATGGATGTGAGAGTTGGACTGTGAAGAAAGCTGAATGCCAAAGAATCGATGCTTTTGAACTGTGGTGTTGGAGAAGACTCTTGAGAGTCCCTTGGACTGCAAGAAGATCCAACCTAAGGAGATCTCCTAAAGGAGATCAGTCCTGGGTGTTCATTGGAAGGACTGATGCTGAAGCTGAAACTCCAATACTTTGGCCACCTGATGCGAAGAGTTGATTCACTTGAAAAGACTCTGATGCTGGGAGGAATTGGGGTCAGGAGGAGAAGGGGACAACAGAGGATGAGATGGCTAGATGGCATCACTGACTCGATGGACATGAGTTTGGGTAAATTCCGGGAGTTTTTGATGGACAGGGAGGCCTGGCATGCTGCAATTCATGGGGGTCACAAGGAGTCGGACATGACTGAGCGACTGAACTGACTGAACTGATGACCTATGGTTCTGTTTTTATTGTCTTTGAAGGCCTTGAAATATATATTTTTTCCTATGGCTTTTATTTTTAAACATTGAGCTGTTCTGCTATCTAAAATTATGGTAAATGTCAAAAAGTCTTTCAATTTACTTGTTTTACTGTAAATTTGACTGATTTTTCCCCTAAAAACAACTCTCTTAGCTGGTTGACATTGTACAGACCAGAAATGACAAATTAGTGCCCCTTGGGCCAGTACACTCCACAGATGTGTTCTGTTTACACTGAACAGTTATCAAAAAGTTAAATTAGATGCTAGCATTTAAAACTAAGGGAGATTTTATGGGAAAAAAAAAAAAAGCCTGATTTTTGGCTTCTCTTCAATATGCCCCCATCATCTTATTCTAAAGCTTACAACTGGCTCATTTCACTCATTTCCATTGCAGCCTGGTCTCTGTCGGCCTTTGAGCTTTGGACCTCTCATCTAGACAGATAGACCTATCATCCCATAAATGAACATTTTGGACAAATTACTGACTTAACATTTCATAAAATTTTACATACTGAGCTCAGTAATGGTCTGAACATCTTTGGTGATATTATATTTAACCTTCCTATCTCTTCAAACTCTATGTTTCTATAAAGCCATCCCAAAATTAATTTCTTCCATTAACCTCTTCCTTATCCTAACCCTGGTTAACAGTAATTGAACACTGAACAGATGAGAGAAATCATGGTAAAGCCTGAAGTAACAGAGATAAAAAATATAGAGTGTGCCCTCAGAGTGCTTAGTTCAGCAGGAAAAACAGTTACCTGAAAGAATAATTGCAAAGAAAAAAATTATTATCAGCACTGTTTTAGTAATAGCCATCAATTGTTGAATATTCTGGGTGCCAAGCGTAGTAACTGTGCATGTCTATACCAACAATCTCTACTTTCTCATTTCCCATTTGTTCTGCAAACCATTCCAGGTTCTGTGCTGCTTTTCTGAAACAGCTCTAAGGTCATCAACCTCCCCATTTTCCTAAATCCATTAGTGAAACTTCAGAATCAGGGCCAAGTTATTAATAATCTATTCCATAGTCTCCTCATCTGTAAAATTATGACAGTAACTACCTACTGCACATGGGTATTGTGATTGTATACTGGATAATCTATATAAACCCTCAAAGCAATGTTTGACAGATATTAAGGGTATAATGTATGTTAACTATTATTATGTTGCCACCATTAGTACACTGCTATTATAACTACTCATTTTTGCAGCAGTACTTGACACAAATGGACGTTCCTTTCTTCTTGTAACATTTTCTTCCCTTGGTTTGCCTTTCCTGGTGTCACACTCTCCTGGTTTCCCTGGAATGTGACTGGCCTTGGTTTTCATTGCTGACTCCTCCTTCTTGTCAAATCTGCAGATATCAGAGTAATCCAGAGTGTAGTGGTGGGCTTTCTTCTTTTTCCTATCCTCTATTCATGGTAATAATATCTGAGCTGTGGTTTTAGATGCCATTTATGTTCTCATGGCTATAATATTTGTATCTCCAAACTGACATTTCCATAAACTTTAGTCTTGCATGGATATCCGAGTGCCTTCTCAACATATTTATCAAACATCTGCAACCTGAACTCCTGATTCCCATCACACATATGCTCCTCCCATTTTAGCTCTTTTTCCAGAGGGTCCATTCTCCATAAAGCAGCAGAATGATTTATTAAGTGTTCAAATCACTCAATGCTTCTCTGTGACTTGACGATTGCTGTGAGCCCCATCTAGTCTGCTGACATCTCTCCTGGTGTGTGACAGCTACTTACTCTCACTGCAGACTTGGGGAGACAGAATCCAAGAGCAGTCACTGTTTCTAGCTTACCCCTGGGCTTATCACTTGCTGCTGGATTTCTAGAATAAAAAAGAATGATCATCATTAAAGATGATTTACCATTAGTAGCTCCAGCCAGGGATTTTATTTTGCGCTCAAAGCCAGTGACTCTAAAGCTGTATCTTACTTTGTATTTATGTACCACAAAAATAAGTGATAGAGTGAAATATGCAGACTACAGACCACTTGTTTTGTCCATGTTTATTAGACCATGGGCTTTTTGTCCATGTTTATTAGGGCTTCCCAGGTGACTCAGTGGTAAAGAATCCACCTGCCATGCAGGAGACACAAGAGATGCGGGTTCAGTCCCCTGGAGAAGGAAATGGCAATGCACTCCAGTATTCTTGCCTGGGAAATCCCATGGACAGAGGAGCCTGGTAGACTATGGGGTCACAAAGAGTTGGACACAACTGAGCAACTAAACAGCAGTATTAGACCAAATAGTTGACTTAATCATATTTTTTGATTGCCTTGTTGTTGGATTAGTGTTGTATAAATACAGCCCATCAGAAGATAAACCTTCTTTTCCTAATTATCGGTCTTCTTCTTTCTAAGCCCTTCATTCAACTGTTTACTCAAATGTCATCTTATTAGGTAAGCTGTCCCTCCCACCTGATTGGAAATGGAACCAAATGGCACTCTCTGTGCTCATTCTGTCTGTTTTATTTGTCCCTGGTAGCTCAACTGGTAAAGAATCCGCCTGCGATGCAGGAGACCCTGGTTCAATTCCTGGGTCAGGAAGATCCCCCAGGGAAAGGGTAGGATACCCACTCCAGTATTCTTGGGCTTCCCTGGGGGCTCAGTTGGTCAAGAACTCACCAGCTGTACAGGAGACCTGGGTTTAATCCCTGGGTTGGGAAGATCCCCTGGAGAAGGGAACAGCCACCCACTCCAGTATTCTTGCCTGGAGAAGTCCATGGACAGAGGAGCCTGGCAGGCTACAGTCCAGAGGATTGCAGAGTCAGACATGACTGAGCAGCTTTCAGTCTATTTTTATTTGTTTAGTTGTCATTGTGGTTGCTGTGGCAGTTGTTTTATCTGACTTGGTCCTCAAGAATAGAAGCTCCGCAAGAAGGGCTTCATATTTTGTACTCTATTGTATTTCTAATACCTAAAATATTGGCTCACATTAGGCATGCATTAGACAAGCAGGAAAATGTACAATGAATAATTACTATTAATGTGCAAAATGTATAACCCAAGAAGTGCTCTCAGAGGGCCCATCCTATATCATTTCACCCACAAGAATCTAAGGTTATAGTTATATGTAAGGATATGGGGAATTTACCCATTATAGAGTTGGTTGGAGCTTCAGTTTACAGTATTTTAAAGGCATAGCTTATAACCATGAAATGGGTTAGTTACAGGAAAATGAACCTTTAGGTAGTGAGTTTTGTGCACATACTTTTTTGAAAATTCTCAGATATATATATATATATATATATATATAAATAGCATATATAAAACTAAAGTTTAATGTAGCGTGTGTTATTCACTCAGTCCTTTCCGACTCTTTGTGACCCCATAGACTGTAGCCCTTCAGGCTCCTCTGTCCATAGAATCCTGCAGGCAAGGATACTGGAGTGTGTTGCCATTTCCTTTCCCAGGGAATCTTCCTGACCCAGGGATTGAACCTGGGTCTCCTTCATTGCAGGTGGATTCTTTACCATCTGAGCCACCAGGGAATGCATTAAATCTGTCTTTGATAATTTAGGGGAAAATGATTTGTCTACATTAAGAATGAGAAATTCAAAGGTTGTTCTTTTTACTGCTTGTTGATGACCTAGATATTATTGACACACTATTTTTATCTCTGCTGTCACTAACTACATTTGTAAGTGACATACAGATTGGGATTGAATCAAAATCCTTGACATCCATGGTTACATCATTGTCCATTTATTGGCATTGCTGGCCGTATAGATGCACTGCATGACTCTCAGCCTCATGCTTCTATCTTTGAGAATGATAGAGGCAAGAAAAAGAAAAATGTTGAAGTTGTCTATGGAGGAATTGGGGTGATCATACCAAAACCTGAATTTGGAATGGTGACCCAGGAAACTTGATTACAGAAACAGGGAGAGAAAAAAGCAGTAATGCCAGATTTCTCAAGACTTAAACGAACATGCCATAACCCTTTCCCCTGCAGTCATCATGCTAATGGAAGAAATTCTCGCACATACCTAATTCTTCCAAATGTAATGCAGCCTCCCTCTCACGAGGTTCGTTTGAACTGAACTTTATTTACAAATGTGTAAGGTGTAGGTGCCTGGCAGTATGATCAACACAGGTTGAGAATCTCAGGTGTTGTATGCAGACTGCTCTGTATTATCATGGAAATTATTTATGGTTAGAGTTCTTTGTGAAAAGTGAATTAGAGAACTGCAGCACTTGTTTTGAACTGTTTCGCCATCACTTCCATGGCTCTTTTATGTATAATGTGAAAGTTGCTCAGTTGTGTCTGATTCTTTGCAACCCCATGGACTATACAGTCCATGAAATTCTCCAGGCAAGAATACTGGAGTGGGTAGCTGTTCCCTTCTCCAGGGGGTCTTCCCAACCCAGGGATCAAACCCAGGTCTCCAGCATTACAGGTGGATTCTTTACCAGCTGAGCCACCAGGGAAGCTCTCTTTTGTGTATAGACATTGTCATTGTCTCTAAATTGGGTGGGATTATCTATGCAGAAAGAGAGGGGAAAAAAAAGAGAGAGAGGAGAGGAGCAAAACACAATCTAAAGCCAAAGATAAAAGAGCACAAAATAACCACTAGAGTCTAGTGTTCACTGTTGTGAAGGTTGTGTTTAAAACTGTTAGCAATAATTATTTTTTATCATCTTCACTATTTGTTTTGAAACTGGCTGAAGTGGACAGTCGTTGGCATTCCAGTTTTGGAGTGAATGGTCAAAAGTCAGATACTAGTTGGACCTAAAGTAAGAATGTTTATGAATTAATTTAATTGAGCTGTTTCAAATGAGGGAGAGCAGGTTCTTACTGGTAGAATACAAACCTAAACAAACCAAAAAAACTCCTTATTATCTGGTTTAAAAGGGGAGAAGGCTATTTTCTAAGAGCAATTGTCCCCAACTTTTTTGGCACCAGGGACTGGTTACATGGAAGACAACTTTTCCACAGATGGTGGGGGGAGAAGGATGTGGGGATGATTTAAGCACATTATTTAGGGTTCACGCCCATGAGAATCTGATGCCACCATCACTGATCTGACAGGAGGCAGAGAGGTGCTAATGTGAGCCTTGGGCAGCAGCTATAAACATAGATGAAGCTTCGCTGTTTGCCTGCTACTTATCTCCTGATGTGCAGCCTGCTTCCTCATAGGCCATGGACTGGGACTAGTCTGTGACCCGGGGGTTGGGGATCCTAGTTCTAGAGGTCTTAACAGGAGTGCTGTCATTGATTTGACTTACATCAGTTTCCAACAAAAAGCCCCACAGACGTTATACACAAGATAACTAAAAGAAATATCTTTCAAGGTATTGAACTGATCTTAAAAATATTTTACTGGCTTTTATTCTGACTAATATATTCTTGATAGATTTTCTTTGCCCTTCCAAACAGGAGTCTTCTTTCCTGAATTTACCATATTGATTTTGTTATCTAAGCTATAGCACCATTCAGACTCTGAGCCATGTTTACCTAAAGTGCCTAATTGCAGCTGAATATTTACTGGAGAATATTTGAAACTTTACTTTCAGAATATTTTCCAATATGTTTCCCATTTATTTTGAGTACAGCCCTACAGAGAGTACTAGGCCAAGAGCTTTCTTTATCTTTCACCATAATTCTCTTCTCTTGTTATCTTTAAGCAAAACTCCTATTGAAGCAGGCAAGGCTTTAGGAGCTGACTTGAATTAGACTCAGCCATCCACAGTTATTTAAGAAAAGCTGCCTGCCGAACTGGCCACCATATGCTTATCATCCTGATTTATTTTTCAAAGCTCTTTCAGATCTTCCAGTAATTTTTTTTTGAAGGAATGGCTATAATGAAACATAATGTTGAAAATTCTTGACAATATTTTGCAGTTCTTCTCTAAAAAGTCACTTAACAGCTTGTTGGAGAGATGGGGTGAAGCAAGCAAAATACAAAATTTAAATATCCAATGATAAGCTCAGGAGAAAACTGTGGACATTATCAGAAATAAGAAGCACTGCTTCACTGCGAACTAAATTGTCAACAAGTATCATGATGCTTCCACGGTTTTAGTAGTGTTTGTACTTGTTCTCTCTTTGACCACTGCCAATAAAAATGTATAATTGGGGACTTGCCACAGTTGTGAAATATCTGTGTGAGTTCACCACTGGGAGAATGACTTCAAAAACCATGAATGAAGTTGTGGAAGTAACTTACAGGTAAATTATACCTGACTTTCCTCATGAACAGTTTTCTGTAACTTTTCTGAAATCATGGAAGGTTATAGTTGGAAGAAAGCTTAGAGATTATCTCTTTTGATCCCTTATTTTTATAGAAAGGCACCTGAGGCTTGGTGAAAATAAACAGTTTGATACAAAAAGTGAATTAGATTTTTCAAAGATGTATTGTGAAAGGCTACCATAAAGTCAATGAGAGTCACCCTAGGCCTAATAAAGATCTGAAAGCAGTTCTAAGTAGACCACACAGGTTGGGTAAAGAAGTGGAAGAGTCTCCTTGCTGTGGACTCTTGTTTTAGACTCTGCGCTTCCTCATGGGCATGACTGATGGTGTCTGCCAAGCTTACCTCAATCTAAGTCAGAAAGGGGCTCTTCCTTGGGGTGAGGGGAGCAAAAAGAAACTATTTTATTATTACCTTTGCTCCCTATCCCCTGCCTTCTCTTGCCTACCTGGCATTCTCTTGGTCTAACCCTGCAGTATAACTGCTGACACAACTGAGACTACCTACCTTTTTGTGAGTTTCTGGTTGTTGTTTTTGCTTTATTTTCCACCTTGACTTCAGCCACCATTATGTCGTCCACATAAACCCCTAGCTGCAGCAATGGAAAATCAGATACTTGTAAAAATGCAGTTACCAAACAGGTCTGAATTGGCACAGTTCTAAAGCCATCCATTCACTGAGAGTGAGTGAGGACACATTCAGCCTTGTGAGAAGAAAAAAGAAGTTAAAATGCCCAGGAAAGAAAGGAATAGCTTTAGGGTTGTCACTGATAATTTGCTAGCTAAATGTATGTAACATTTTTCTGGCAGTGACTTTTGAAAGCTAGGGGATTTTATTAACAGATTTGTGTGGGTTTATTTTGCATCCTCCCTAAGATCTCAATCTAAAAGTTTAAGATTTGTCTTCTCTTCATTCACTCAATAGGCATCGTTGTGTTATTGGATCTTCAAACATATTCTAGAGATTTCTTCTTTGAAAGCATCAGTGTAAGGTTTATTTATCCTAGTTTAGTTTGCCTTATTGTGTTTGCTTTTGATACTCACTGTCTTCACTTACTTTCTAAACCAGAAAATTGCCTTTATTAAAATAGATTTTTCTGAAGACTCCCAGGTAAGCCAGCTTGCAGTTGGATGTGAACTGTCTCAACCAGACACAATGTGTACCTCAGAGAGGAAGTGAGTGTTCCCCGTGAATGCACTCCATGCAGCTACCATGATGGGCCAAGTGGGACCCCAAACACACTCTCAAGTTTTCCTGAAAATCCAACTAGATTATCACACATTTGCATATATATTTCCTACTTAGCTTGTATTTCCTAGGTCTTCTCCCAGGTCTTCAAACTGAGCCAAGCATAATAAGTAAAGAAAGGAAGCCCATGAAAATAATCATTCAGGAGAGGAACAGTTTACTCAGGTGCTTGTACTCAATGACCTCACTTCTCATCTCATAACACATCTCTTTTTCTTCATCATTCTAGATGGAATACACAAAATCAACAGGCAAGGCAGAGTCCCTTCATTAAATAGTTCTGCAATATACTATTTTAAATCGTTTATCCAGAATATCTCTAAAACTTGAGACCCCTTGAGAGAATACTAGAAGTGTCCCATACAATGGCTTAGAGATCTACATATCTTGACCCAGATTCTGTCTTTACTTTCTGTCCAGAATGTTTGCCCTACAGGGAATCTCTACGCTGCTATGTTTCTGGAATTTCAAACTCTGAATATCCACTTGAACTCCTTGTCCATGCCCTCTGATCTAACTCTTCTTTCCAGTTACTCCATCATTTGCAGTGTTTCCCACTGTCCTTCTAGCTTTCCATCTTACAAACCTTGAAATCATCTAAGGATTTTTTCAATCTCATTCATCCCTTACAGTTATCGGTCACTAAATTTCATGTCCATATAATCCTTTCAGTCTCAGTGTAATCATTGTAGCCTCATGATAATCCTGCCTGAATTACTGTCAAACCTCCTAACCAATTATCTTCCTCTTGTGACCTCCTGTATTTTCAGTTTATCTTGAATAAAATTAAATTTACCTTCTAAAATTCTGCTCTTATAATAGTATAGCCTTACTCTGAATCCTCTAGTAGATCCCATCTGCATGTGGGATAATGTCCAAATATTTCACATCAGCATTTAAGGACTCTATTTCTTTGGTCCTAAAATATATATCCAATCTTAATTTTTTTCCATGTACAATTTAAGTGTTACACTTAACAAAGTCTTCACTGTCTCATCTATCTTCTCTCCATGTCCACTCATTCTCATCCTTACTTGCAAGTAATATCTCTACCCCTTCCATCTGTGATCAATTTCTACCCACTTTTTAGGATATAGTATAAATCCTATTACATGAAATAGTCTCACCTGTCTGTATTTCACAATAGTTTATACATCCCCCTTCTATTCACCAGTGAAGACATCTGGTCCTGAACTTGTATTTGTTGGAAATTCTTCGAAAAGTGATTTAATTTGTTTACTTGTCATATATTTGCTCAGATTTTTTATTTCTTCTTAAGCCAAGTTGTTAGTTTCCATGTTTCTTGGATCCCTTACTTTCCTTAAGCACATTTTCTTTTTCTTTCCATTTTTGGAGATTAAATCAAGCTGAAGTCAGTGGAAAGACATTCTCCCTTTGAAAGTAAGTCTAAATGAAAATATGTTAACTAGAGTTAAGCCAGTTTCCTCACCAAAGCTAACTAAATGAGAGAAGAAAATATTTCTACCTTCCATGTAATAAATGGCTCTTATTATGTTTTCTGTGTTTTGGGAAAAAAATTCCTAAGGAAAACCAGTGATAGGCTTGATTTCTCAAAGCCTTTGTAAGACCTGTTTTTTTCTTTCCAAAAAGGTGATTTGTCCTGAGATTCTAAGTGAAAAGAGTACTCTAGTATTTTGTGCAGTAAACTTTTACTAGGCAACTCACAATAAAGTTGCTCTCTAGTTTTTGTCTTTTGTGTTGTTTCTTCTAGAAATTGCATATCAGCTTTATATGCATGTCCAAATATATTCCTGGAAGAGCAGAAAAGGGCTGTGTGTATGTGTAAGAGAAAGGGTAAAATGGCCACTTTATTTATGATTATTAGTTGCTCTGAAAGGAAGTAGAGATTAGTCAGGATCGTAAACTACACCACAAAATGTCCTCTGATTGAACCTACATCTTCATCACTTTCCCTATACATTTATACCTCTTTTAATGGGAATCACTTAAATTATCATTTAATCTACGCTGTCAGCATAAATAATTGTGCTTCTTTATTCAGAGGAAAAGGAGATAACTGCCAAAACACAGACCAACACATACCAATGGCTTTTCCCAGTTTATTTATTCAGTAAGTATTTATTGAACACCTACTATGTGTCATGTATATGTTATGTTGGACTTCACGTACATAGTATGAACAAAACAGATATGTTTTTGTCAAGGATTCGAGTTTTGATTCTTTTTGTCAAAGATCCAGTTCATAAGAATTCTACTTTTATCATGTGCGGAGTTCAGTAGTGCAGTTGAACAAAACAGTTGAAGGCTCACAGACCAGTGGAAGCTAAATGGTAATTCAGCAAGGAGCCCTAAGCTTCTGCTGCCCGGGGAAACATTTAATGGCGTTACCCAGGAAGTATCATGACACCGTACAAAGGGGCATCTGTTTGCAACTCTAACCTCGACAAAGAAGCAATTCTTCTTGCCAAAGGGAGTAGAATAAATCCCTTCCCTTTGCCCCAGCACGCCCCCACACCACTGATCCGGCCGAGAATGCTGAATGCTCACAATAGACAGAAGGCTGTAGGGTCAACCAAACCAACAAGCGCCACACCAGGGGTTAACAAGGAAAGCGGGAAGCCAACACTTTGCTGAGCATATTGGGGGGAAGCAAAACCTTGAAGCCATTGATCGAAGCTGTATCCAGCACCATTTCAACAGCCAAGAGTGAGATAATCTACCAACAGCTCAGAGTTCAGACATGAAGAAGCAGCCAATGTCAAAACAGAAAGCCTGGGGGAAAAAAAAGTGGCCCTGGCTACAGAAAAGAGGATCAGGAGAGCCAAGGCCGGACAGGCCCATTCTTACTTTAGCAGTGTGGAATTGTGGCTAGACCTAGAATTTAATTCCAGCTTGTCGCTATCCTGCTGTGACATTGTGTAAGTCCCTGAACCTTTCTGAGGCTTAGATTTTTTTTGCCTGTAAAACAAGTTTCCAAGATTATGAGAATTAGAGAAACTGAATGTAAAGTAGGCATTCAGTAAATGGCAGCTACTTTTGTTTTGAAGTGTATATTCAGTCATTGAAATGAATCACTTGATAGTCTTCTTAAAGTTCTAGCGTGTCATTTGCTGTTAAAAGTCTGGTGTCAGATGAGGATTCCTGCCTTGGAGATGACTTTTAAATGGCTTACCTGTGCCTAAATGTGGTACACCTGGCTTTGTCCTTAGTGCATAGGACTTATCTATTTCTTTGTCTCCCTTGCATTACTTGCCTTCTGTCCTGTCCGTACTAGAAGCTCTTTGGGGTGAAACCCATACCTTGTTCCTATTAATCCTCAGTGACTGTCATAGTTTTTATATGTGGTAGGTACTCAGTAAAATTTGGGGTTCTCATATGGCGCTAGTAGTAAAGAACCCCCCTGCTAATGCAGGAGACGTAAGCAATGTGGGTTCAGTCCCTGGGTTGGGAAGATCTGTATAACTATTTGCATATTTATTTCTCAAAAAGTATTTAATACAGGAAGGTCTAAGAAACTTTAGGATTGAAAACAGCAGGCAGCTACCCATCTGTGCCCAATGTGGGCATTAACCATTGTGCTGTATTTGCTATGTATTGTTCATTTTAGGCTTCAGGCTCACATATAGCAGTTCTGAAACCCTGAAAATTCCGTGAGCTCTTTTGTTAAAACCCAGCCTTGCCTGTGTGATCTCCCTGTTAATTATTTTTTAATAAGTAGCTTCACTCCAGCCTCCCAGAATCTGTTTGAGCTGCCAACATTAAAAGATAGAAACTGCAGAAAGAGCAGCAATGTCTCCCTCGAATCGTCAAGCCTCTGAAACGCAGGGGCTTTAGAAGTCTGCAGGCTCCGCTTCCCTGCCCTGCTCCAACATCCTCTGCCGGGTAATTTATAGGAGCTGCTGCAGGCTCTGGCTCCTAATTGGTTTTCCCATGTGCTGAGCTGTGCCTGCATCCAGTGTTAGGAGTCTATGTTCGAGTCTCTTTAAAACCCAGAGAATTAAAGGATCTGAAACTATTTTAGTAACCAAAAGCTGTGTGCATCACTCATGCCATTGCCCTGGTGGCAGTTCATCAGTTGATTCCATCTAGTCCCTCCTTACCCAGTTTACTACCACTCCTAGTTATCCAGTGTCCCAAAATGCTTTCTTGAGGGCTTATGAGTGATTATCTTGGGTCACTGAAATGGCAGCTATCAAGGCACGGTGCATCTGTGGGGCTGGTGAGCAGAGTCTTGGGTACCACTCCTGCTAGATGGTAAACAGGTGACACATGAGCTGGTTACTTGAATGGACCGTTCTGAAATGGGCCATAGAGTGGTGGTCAAGAGTATGGCCTTTGGAGTCAGGTTGGCCAGTTGACATTGTGGCTTCAGTGCTTATTAGTTGAGTGATTGTGGACATGTCATTTTTTGTCCCTCCATTTCCCCTTTTATAAAATTGAAATAATTATAATAGTACCTGTTATAGGATTCCTGTGAGGATTAAGTGAATTGATACTCATCATGCACTTAGACTGAATAGCACTTAGTGGATACGTAATAAGAGTATTGCCTATATTATTAACCTCCTTCTCATGGCACTGAGAAGCACAGACGTTAGAGCTCTTTATTACCCATTTCTGCTTTGTTGGTCAGTTCTGATGCTGGCTGGTCAAGCTGAACTCTGACATCAGACCCTGTGAAACTTATCCAGGCTTTCTACTTCCCACTTCTCCCAGCCCAGGAATGAGTTAGAAGTGGGAGCTAAAAATTTAACTCTGGAAATCTGCATCAGAAATTTCTCTCTTCTACCTATCCCTAGACAAACCCCCTCCCCCCCTTTATTTTAAGCTTAAAGTTTTGTCGTTTTGACTCTCGGGTTCTATAATGACTCTTTCATATTCTTCCTACCCTAAGTAACTCCCTACTAAATTAACAACCATTGCCTCTAATGGAACAAGGTAGAGAGGGCCTCTGTAGTAGAATCAGTCAACAAATTCCATGAGTAAAGGGAGTCAAGAAAATTGATTAATATTCTTGAAAATAGTATTCTATCATGTAAATCTGCAACTATACTTCTTACCCAGAGATTTATACTAATATCTTGTTCAAGCCTACTTAATTCTTTTTTTATTATTATTATTATTTTTTTAATTAGTTGGAGTCTGATTAGTTCACAACATTTCAGTGGGTTTTGTCATACATTGATATGAATCAGCCATAGATTTACACGTATTCCCCATCCCGATCCCCCCTCCCACTTCCCTCTCCACCCGATTCCTCTGGGTCTTCCCAGTGCACCAGGCCCGAGCACTTGTCTCATGCATCCAACCTGGGCTGGTGATCTGTTTCACCATAGATAATATACATGTTTCGATGCTGTTCTCTCAAAACATCCCACCCTCGCCTTCTCCCACAGAGTCCAAAAGTCTGTTCTGTACATCTGTGTCTCTTTTTTCTGTTTTGCATATAGGGTTATCATTACCATCTTTCTAAATTCCATATATATGTGTTAGTATGCTGTAATGTTCTTTTATCTTTCTGGCTTACTTCACTCTGTATAATGGGCTCCAGTTTCATCCATCTCATTAGAACTGATTCAAATGAATTCTTTTTAATGGCTGAGTAATATTCCATGGTGTATATGTACCACAGCTTCCTTATCCATTCGTCTGCTGATGGGCATCTAGATTGCTTCCATGTCCTGGCTATTATAAACAGTGCTGCGATGAACATTGGGGTGCACGTGTCTCCTTCAGATCTGGTTTCCTCAGTGTGTATGCCCAGAAGTGGGATTGCTGGGTCATATGGCAGTTCTATTTCCAGTTTTTTAAGAAATCTCCACACTGTTCTCCATAGCGGCTGTACTAGTTTGCATTCCCACCAACAGTGTAAGAGGGTTCCCTTTTCTCCACACCCTCTCCAGCATTTATTGCTTGTAGACTTTTGGATAGCAGCCATCCTGACTGGCGTGTAATGGTACCTCATTGTGGTTTTGATTTGCATTTCTCTGATAATGAGTGATGTTGAGCATCTTTTCATGTGTTTGTTAGCCATCTGTATGTCTTCTTTGGAGAAATGTCTGTTTAGTTCTTTGGCCCATTTTTTGATTGGGTCATTTATTTTTCTGGAATTGAGCTGCAGGAGTTGCTTGTATATTTTTGAGATTAATCCTTTGTCTGTTTCTTCATTTGCTATTATTTTCTCCCAATCTGACGGCTGTCTTTTCACCTTACTTATAGTTTCCTTTGTAGTGCAAAAGCTTTTAAGTTTCATTAGGTCCCATTTGTTTAGTTTTGCTTTTATTTCCAATATTCTGGGAGGTGGGTCATAGAAGATCTTGCTGTGATTAATGTCGGAGAGTGTTTTGCCTATGGTCTCCTCTAGGAGTTTTATAGTTTCTGGTCTTACATTTAGATCTTTAATCCATTTTGAGTTTATTTTTGTGTATGGTGTTAGAAAGTGTTCTAGTTTCATTCTTTTACAAGTGGTTGACCAGTTTTCCCAGCACCACTTGTTAAAGAGGTTGTCTTTTTTCCATTGTATATCCTTGCCTCCTTTGTCAAAGATAAGGTGTCCATAGGTTCGTGGATTTATCTCTGGGCTTTCTATTCTGTTCCATTGATCTATATTTCTGTCTTTGTGCCAGTACCATACTGTCTTGATGACTGTGGCTTTGTAGTAGAGCCTGAAGTCAGGCAGGTTGATTCCTCCAGTTCCATTCTTCTTTCTCAAGATTACTTTGGCTATTTGAGGTTTTTTGTATTTCCATACAAATTGTGAAATTATTTGTTCTAGTTCTGAGAAGAATACCGTTGGTAGCTTGATAGGGATTGCATTGAATCTATAGATTGCTTTGGGTAGAATAGCCATTTTGACAATATTGATTCTTCCAATCCATGAACACGGTATGTTTCTCCATCTGTTTGTGTCCTCTTTGATTTCTTTCATCAGTGTTTTATAGTTTTCTATGTATAGGTCTTTTGTTTCTTTAGGTAGATATACTCCTAAGTATTTTATTCTTTTTGTTGCAATGGTGAATGGTATTGTTTCCTTAATTTCTCTTTCTGTTTTTTCATTGTTAGTATATAGGAATGCAAGGGATTTCTGTGTGTTAATTTTATATCCTGCAACTTTACTATATTCATTGATTAGCTCTAGTAATTTTCTGGTAGAGTCTTTAGGGTTTTCTATGTAGAGGATCATGTCATCTGCAAACAGTGAGAGTTTCACTTCTTCTTTTCCTATCTGGATTCCTTTTACTTCTTTTCTGCTCTGATTGCTGTGGCCAAAACTTCCAACACTATGTTGAACCAGTAGTGGTGAGAGTGGGCACCCTTGTCCTTGTTCCTGATTTTCAGGGGAAATGCTTTTCAAATTTTTCACCATTGAGGGTGATGCCTTGCTGTGGGTTTTGGTCATATATAAGCTTTTATTATGTTGAAGGTAGGTTCCTTCTATTCCTGGCTTTCTGGAGAGTTTTTAATCATAAATGGATGTTGGATTTTGTCAAAGGCTTTCTCTGCATCTATTGAGATAATCATATGGTTTTTATCTTTCAAATTGTTAATGTGGTGTATTACATTGATTGATTTTCAGATGTGAAAGAATCCTTGCATTCCTGGGATAAAGCCCACTTGGTCATGGTGTATGATTTTTTTTAATATGTTGTTGGATTCTGTTTGCTAGAATTTTGTTAAGGATTTTTGCATCTATGTTCATCAGTGATATTGGCCTGTAGTTTTCTTTTTTTGTGGCATCTTTGTCAGGTTTTGGAATTAGGGTGATGGTGGCCTCATAGAATGAGTTTGGAAGTTTACCTTCTTCTGCAATTTTCTGGAAGAGTTTGAGTAAGGTAGGTGTTAGCTCTTCTCTAAATTTTTGGTAGAATTCAGCTGTGAAGCCATCTGGTCCTGGGCTTTTGTTTGCTGGAAGATTTTTTATTACAGTTTCGATTTCCTTGCCTGTGATGGGTCTGTTAAGATCTTCTATTTCTTCCTGGTTCAGTTTTGGTAAGTTATACTTTTCTAAGAATTTGTCCATTTCATCCAAGTTGTCCATTTTATTGGCCTAGAGCTGCTGGTAGTAGTCTCTTATGATCCTTTGTATTTCAGTGTTGTCTGTTGTGATCTCTCCATTTTCATTTCTAATTTTGTTAATTTGGTTCTTCTCTCTTTGTTTCTTAATGAGTCTTGCTAATGGTTTGTCAATTTTGTTTATTTTTTCAAAAAACCAGCTTTTAGCTTTGTTGATTTTTTGCTATGGTCTCTTTAGTTTCTTTTGCATTTATTTCTGCCCTAATTTTTAAGATTTCTTTCCTTCTGCTAACCCTGGGGTTCTTCATTTCTTCCTTCTCTAATTGCTTTAGGTGTAGAGTTAGGTTATTTATTTGGCTTTTTTCTTGTTTCTTGATGTAAGCCTGTAATGCTATGAACCTTCCCCTTAGCACTGCTTTTACAGTGTCCCATAGGTTTTGGGTCGTAGTGTTTTCCTTTCATTCTTTCTATACATATTTTGATTACTTTTTTGGATTTCTTTCTATGATTTTGTTGGTTTATTAAGAAGCGCTGTTATTTAGCCTCCCAGGTGGTTGAATTTTTAACCATTTTTTTCCTGTAATTGAGATCTAATCTTACTGCACTGTGGTCAGAAAAGATGACTGGAATGATTTCAATTTTTTTGAATTTTCCAAGACCAGATTTATGGCCCAGGATGTGATCTATTCTGGAGAAGGTTCCGTGTGCACTTGAGAAAAAGGTGAAGTTGATTGTTTTGGGGTGAAATGTCCTATAGATATCAATTAGGTCTAGCTGGTCCATTGTGTCATTTAAAGTTTGTGTTTCCTTGTTAATTTTCTGTTTAGTTGATCTATCCATAGTTGTGAGTGGGGTATTAAAGTCTCCCACTATTATTGTGTTACTATTAATTTTCTCTTTCATACTCGTTAGTGTTTGCCGTACATATTGCGGTGCTCCTATGTTGGGTGCATATATATTTATAATTGTTATATCTTCTTCTTGGATTGATCCTTTGATCATTATGTAGTGTCCTTCTTTGTCTCTTTTCACAGCTTTTATTTGAAAGTCTATTTTATCTGATATGAGTATTGCGACTCCTGCTTTCTTTTGGTCTCCATTTGCATGAAATATTTTTTTCCAGCCCTTCACTTTTAGTCTGTATGTGTCTCTTGTTTTGAGGTGGGTCTCTTGTAGACAGCATATATGGGGTCTTGTTTTTGTATCCATTCAGCCAATCTTTGTCTTTTGGTTGGGGCATTCAACCCATTTACATTTAAGGTAATTATTGACAGGTGTGGTCCCGTTGCATTACTTTGTTGTTTTGGGTTCCAACGTTATACAAACTTTCTGCAATTTCCTGTCCTAGAGAAGATCCTTTAAGCATTTGTTGAAAGAGCTGGTTGGTTGGTGGCTGAATTCCTCTCAGCTTTTGCTTATCTGTAAAGCTTTTTGAGTTCTCTCTTCCATATCTGATTGAGATCCTTGCTGGATACATGTAATCTAGGTTGTAGGTTATTCTCTTTCATTACTTTTTCAGGACGTCTTGCCAATTCTTCTGGCCTGGAGGGTTTCTATTGATAAGGTCAGCTGTTATCCTTATGGAATCCCTTTGTGTGTTATTTTTGTTTTCCATTGCTGCTTTTAATATTTGTTCTTTTGGTGTTGATTCTTTGTTAGTTTGATTAATAATGTGTCTTGGGGTGTTTCGCCTTGGTTTATCCTGTTTGGGATCTCTGGGTTTCTTGGACTTGGTGGCTAATTTCCTTCCCCATTTTAGGGAAGTTTTTCAGCTTTATCTCTTTCCTCGAGTATTTTCTCATGTGCCTTTCTTTTTTGTTTCTTCTTCTGGAACTCCTATGATTCGAATGTTTGGGGGGCGTTTCACAAGTGTCCGCAGAGGTCCTGAGGTTGTTTCCTCATTTCTTTTGATCCTTTTTTCTTTTTTCCT
Source organism: Cervus canadensis (assembly GCF_019320065.1). NCBI lineage: Eukaryota > Metazoa > Chordata > Mammalia > Artiodactyla > Cervidae > Cervus > Cervus canadensis. The sequence goes on from NC_057400.1 coordinate 47,698,406, forward strand.
CTCTGCTTCATTTATTTCCACCATTTTATCTTCTACCTCACTTATCCTATCTTCTGCCTCCGTTATTCTACTCTTGGTTCCCTCCAAAGTGTTTTTGATCTCATTCATTGCATTGTTCATTTTTAATTGACTCTTTTTTTATTTCTTCTAGGTCTTTATTAAACAATTCTTGTATCTTTTCAATCTTTGTCTCCAGGCTATTTACCTGTAACTCCATTTTGTTTTCAAGATTTTGGATCATTTTTATTATCATTATTCTAAATTCTTTTTCAGGTAGATTCCCTATCTCCTCCTCTTTTGTTTGACTTGGTGGGCATTTTTCATGTTCCTTTACCTGTTGGGTATTTCTTTGCCTTTTCACCTTGTTTAGATTGCTGTGTCTGGAGTGGACTTTCTGTATTCTGGAGGTCTGTGGTTCCTTTTTATTGTGGAGGATTTACCCAGTGGGTGGGGTTAGACGATTGGCTTGTCAAGGTTTCCCGGTTAGGGAAGCTTGCGTCAGTGTACTGGTGCGTGGAACTTGATTTCTTCTTTTTGGAGAGCAATGGAGTGCCCAGTAATGAGTTTTGAGATGGGTCTATGTGTTAGGTGTCACCTTGGGCAGCCTGTATGTTGACATTTGGGGCTATGTTCCTGTGTTGCTGGAGAATTTGCGTGGTATGTCTTGCTCTAAAACTTACTGGCTCTTGGGTGGTGGTTGGTTTCAGTGTAGGTATGGAGGCTTTTGGACGGTCACTTATTGCTTAAAGTTCCATGTAGTCAGGAGTTTTCTGGTGTTCTCAGGTTTTGGGCTTAAGTTTCCTGCCTCTGGATTTCAGTTTTATTCTTCCTGTAGTCTCAGGACTTCTCCAACTATACAGCACTGATAATAAAACTTCTAGGTTAATGGCGAAAAGATTCTCCCCTGTTATGGACACCCAGAGAGGTTCACAGAGTTACATGAACAGGAGAAAAGGGAGGAGGGAGATAGAGATGAGCAGGAGGAGAAAAAGGGGGACTCAAGAGGAGAGAGACAGATCTACGCAGCTGTCTGTTCCCAGAGTGTTCTCCGTATCTCAGACACCTACAAGGATTCACAGAATTGGATTGGGAAGAGAAGGGGAAAGGAGGAAATAGAGGTGTTCTGAGGTAGAAAACAGAGAGTCAAGATTGGGAGAGAATAATCTTCGGTTTAAAGATAGGGCTTCTCTTTTTTTTTGGTAAGGTTATAGTGTAGTGAAAATGAAAATGAAGAGTAGTAGAGGAGTACTAGAGGACTTTAAAAGAAATAAGAGAAAAAGAAAAATAGAAAATAAAAGAGAAAACAGAAAGGAAAAAAAAGAAGAAAAAAGAAAAAGAAAAAAAAGAAAAAAAAACAAAAAAAAAAGAAAGAAAGAAAAAAAAAATTTTTTTTTCCCCCTAATTAAAAAAAATCGTAAAAATCTATGTAAATGAAAGTTAAGGAGTAATGAGGGAGTAATAGGGAATTTTAAAGGAAAATAAAAGAGAAAAAATAAAAAAGAAAAAATATAAAAAGAAAAAAAAATTTTTTTTTTTTTCCTTACTTAGAAAAAAAAAAGTAAAAATATATCTAGGAGTTTCTCTGGAGTTGCTGCGGTCAGTGTGGGTTCGGCTCAGATAAGTCCTCGTTCCAGCTTACACTTCTCGATATCTACAGGGCCCTTCCGGTGAAGTCGGTGTTTTCTACAGGGATTTTAATCTGTTGCACCAGTCCCTTCTGAAGCGGTTCCCTTTGTTTATTTGGCTTCTGTTTGCCGGTCTCTTCAGAGCCTCATTTCCGCCCTGACACAGGCGGGCGGAGGTGGACTCTTATTTAGTTAGCTAGTTCCGTTGCGCTGCTGGGAGGGGCTGACGCTGCGGGGATGGGCTGGCGCTGCGGGGCGGGGCTGACGCTGCAGGGCGGGGCTGACGCTGCAGGGAGGCGCTGGCCCTGCGGGGGCGGGCTGGCGCTGCCGGGAGGGGCTGACGCTGCTTTCTCCGTCTGCGCTGCTCAGGCTCCCGGCTGTTCTATATGGAGCGCGCCCCGCGCTGCGCTAGGTTCCAGCCCTCGGGTGTTACACAAAAGCGCGGAAGGAAAAGCTGCGCCTGCTCTCTGTGCCTTCCCCGTCAGAGCGGTCCAGGCAGCGAGGGGCTTGATGGGCGCACTATCCCCAGGTGTGGCGCACTCACTCCCTTCCGCGGACCCAGTCTCAGTTTCCGCTGGCGCCAGTCGGGTGCGCGCGCCTTCCGCCCTCCGCGTCTCCAGCCCCAGTCCCCGCCCGCGCCGGTCGGGTGCCTGTGCCCTGTGTCTCGCCGCGACCTTCCCTTCCCCCCTGCCTCCTGCCTCCGGCGGGGCTGGGCGGGTCCGCAGCCTGCGACCTCTTCTTGGGACTTTCTCCGTCCCTTTGTTCTGCGAACGGCCGGCAGTGTGTTCCGGCCGGTTAATTTTCTCTCTTTTGGTCTCCCACAGTTCAAGTTGGCACCTCACAGAAGCTCCCTCCGATTGTCCTCAGGGCCCTCAGGCCGACCCTAGCCCAAGCAAGGCTGCCTAAGACTCCCTTCCCGGGACGGGTCTCCGTCCTTAGCTCTTTTGTCTCACTTATCTTTTATATTTTGTCCTACCTCCTTTCGAAGACAATGGTCTGCTTTTCTGGGCGCCTGATGACCTCAGCTAGCGATCAGAAGTTGTTTTGTGAGGTTTGCTCTGCATTCAGTTATTCTTTTGATGAATTTGTAGGAGAGAAAGTGGTCTCCCCGTCCTACTCCTCCGCCATCTTGGCTCCTCCCGCCTATATATATTTTTTATTTATCAAGGAAATAATTGATTTCACATAACAAAGGTTCTTCTAATTGAAAAGTGAACATTTTGAACTCATAAGTTGATAAATAATTATAAAATAGCAGGTTTGACATTCCAAAAATCAATTTTTAAAGCCTCGATATTAAATTATTATTAATGCTGCCAAAAACCAACACTAAAATTTGGGAACTATTATCCCAAATATGTAATGTATTACAGATATCTTAGTACAGTGAACAGTAACTATATAGGAGTCACACATAAAAATACTTACTTCTGTACCTTCACCATCAGTATTGATTTGGTTTCCAGTTCTGCAATCTTGTATCTTATTTCAAACACTGAGAGTTGCACTATATCCCTATTACTGAACACATTTAGTTAATTATGATTCAATTAAAAATAACATGAAAAGAATAACACATGGTAACTCACTACTTCAAAGAAATACCATACTATGAAACATCGCTCACTGATGGTCTGGTTGAGAATAAGGAATCAAGAAAAAAATGCAGGCTTCTGATAACCAGAAGGACACTCATATGCACTAAAGCTCAAAGCTCTCCATGTAACCACTTAACACCCTTTATTCTTAAAGTTGACCCCAAGAAGTCTGACAGTTTTTGGTTATCTGGTTTCTCAAAGCCCAACAAATGAGCTGCAAATTACTATAAAAAGGAATAGCTAGGACAACAGGTAACAACTGGCAACCTGATACAAACAGAAAAAAAGAAGCACTAAAAAAACAAAACAAAAAACATACACACATAACACTACAGAGAGAATCAATTTAGGATATCAATAAGCATAGTAGTTCTCAAAATACAACAGAATCATTTATTCAATACATATTTTTGAATGCCTATTATGTTAGAGGCATTGTGATAAGTGCTGAAGATATACCCAGTAAGAACAGCAATATGTAGCAGCCAACTTCCACTGAATGTTTATCACAAGCCAATGCTAAGTGTGTTACAAACATGGCATTTAGTCCTGGTAACAACCACATGATGTGTGAGATAAACATTTCTACTGCAGTCTTAGATTTGAGAAAACTGCGGCTTGAGAGGTTCATTAACTTCCCCAAATCATGTAGTTGCTGAGTGAAGAGTGCTGGGATTTGAACTTATGCAGGATTCTTCTAAAGTACTGGTACCTATACTCTACTGTTTCAGGGACTACAGAACCTGTCCTCAGAGGGCTTACAGCTTATTATCAGACCAAGAAATGACTGAGCAACTAAAAGAGTGTGGTTGGAGCTGTTAACAGAGGAAAGCAAAGGAAGCTATAAAGACCACTGCTTCCACACAGGTGAGTCTACCCTCCTGTGGGGACAGGGGAACCTTAAAAAAAAAAACAACTGCTTAAAATGTTCCAAAGTTTTAGTAAGAATACTTACATGGTGTTTTTTAATAAGTATATATATAGGAGGGGGCTTCATTTTTACAAAATGTCACCAATTCTTAAGTGCTTCTAAAGGGATGAAACAGCAGTATAATAACTGAACAAAATGTCTGGCAATTGAAACAGAAAACCTGAACTTACTGGAACATCAAAAGCACACACACATTTTAGTATTAAAGCATATGCACACAGTGTACTCCATTTGACCTGATCCTGAAGGCAGTCCAAAACCTGCCTCTTT